>NC_134012.1:9234917-9511510 GCF_047716275.1 Strix uralensis | reverse complement strand
ATCCGATCCCCAAGCTGCCTGCACACACTGGACAGGGCAGGAGGACACTGCTTCATGGTATTAGGGCTTGTACTTGGACATCTGTTCCAATAAGTTTTAGGATCTGGCAAGGTCTTGCTGTCTTTGCTGCTCCCTCAAGCACATACCAGTCCATTGAAGTCAAAGTCTTTAATAATTAGAAGGTTTTTGTCATGGTACTGTTTTAAAATTAATTTTAATCCTTTCCATAATCCCTAGCAAATCCTTTCTACTATTTCTTCTTCAACTTATTTTCCTCTGACCCATCCCTCTTTCTTTCCTTCAACTCTCTAGTGTCCCTTTTCATAAGCCTCTTATTTAGGCATTTTTAAAACGCTTTCATTGAAATTCTCTAGTCAAAAGCTCAGTCAGACCAAAAACAGTGGCCGGAAACTGGTTATGGTGTGTATCTGAGAGCAAGTCCTCTGTTTTCACAGCCCAAAAGCTGCTTTGCAGAATGGCATTACTAGAACCTGAAAACAGTGACAGCACAGCAAAGATTGTCAGACATGTTGAGAATTCGCTAGAGATTTACCTGGGTAAACATTATGGTGTGACTATTGACCTCTGGTTGAGCAGACTGGATTCTTACATGGACTTACAGGTGTTATTGTTATCTGGATAGTAATTCCTCTACCCACTTTAATATATCCATTCTCCAAATCTGAGAAATCCCTCTAAAAACAATAAAATTATTCTCCTGGGGCCCAAACCCAACACTTACCTTTTCTTAAAGAGTTCCAGGATCTTGAACATGTAGCAACCCCATCACATCTTCATCAAAAAAGCTAACACTATTTTTTTCTGCTTTATAGGTGGTATATAAAACACAGACATGTAACACTGCAGAGGCCTAACAGCAGGGCAGGAAGGAAGCTGCAAGGGACACCTGGCCCCACTCATGTTAAGTACCAAAGGTAAGAATGCTGCCATAAACATCATCTCTCCATGCATTTTAGCATTACAGATTACAATTTAGATGGAATAAGATGTGATGGCACATCAGAACCAGGCCAGCCAGAGAGAAAACATTAGCTGCAATTTTGCTAAAGCTACATTAGGACAATATGGTCAGTAATATAATTCCCATCTTCAGAGGGAGACGACTAGAAGAGGGAACATAAGTGGCTGCAAGATGCACTGGTGAGAGTTTGGAAAGCCCTTGCTGGGGCTAGACCAGCACAGGGCAGGGGCACTCCCTATCACACAGGTGGGGTCCACATCAGCCCTCTCCTCAGCTCTTCTCTAAAGACTTTGACAGTGGCATTCAGCTCTGAGAACACAGAGGCAGGATTAATATTTAACTGTCTCATGTGAAGACAAAATCTAGTCTGGTTTATAAACATTTTACTGAAAAAACATACCCTTCATGCTAGCAGAAAAAAAAAAAAAAAAACAAAACAAAACCAAAAACATTTGCTTCAATCTACCTGTCCCAAAAAGACTTGATCTGTGAGCCCCGAAAAGCTGCTCCAGCTGCCTAGTGGCACTGCGACCATGGTTGGTGGCACAGCTGCAAATCAGCCCAGAGACCCAGGAGAAAGCTCAACATCTGTTGAACCTGATGATCTTAAGGGTCTATTACAACCTAAATGATTCTATGACTCTATGACTGGGAAGAGCTTGGAGTGGAATAGAGATCTGCTGTCACCATTGCTGCTCATTCATAGGAGGAGGGAACGCTGTCATATTTCAGTTTGTTTTGCAGAGTGTGACCACCTCCTTAAAAAAGGAACTGTCAATGGAAACAAACAGATATAAAAATCAGAGAGAAAACAGACCGTAATGGAGGAAAAAATTTCATGTGTCTCAAATACCCTCAAAATAATAGTTAAACATGTATGGGTGTGGTGGCCTCTAAAACCAGTAGTATAATATATAATCTGATTGTTAACAGAATATGAAAACAAGATCCCAAGAACTAAACAAAAACGTTGTGACACTTAGATGAAACGGCTTTTAGAGGCTGGATGGAGAAACTCTCTCACATAGCCCTTACTGACAGCAGCCTCCTTGCAACATTATAAGCAGATGATGGGAAGTAGCAAGGGTATGTGAAATGGGAGAACAGAGTTTGGCAAAAACATTACTGGTACAAGGCAGAGTACTATTTTAATTTTTGTTTCCATCTATCTTGAAGGACTCACAGCTACAAACAAGGAAGAAAAGTACAGCTCACATGTTGGTAGCACCCTAGGGGAAAACATCAAAATTACAAAGGCTGGCCAGCCAAGTTTAGAGGTTCTCCAGAAATAGCAAACAATAGTGCAGCCAAGAAATGCCTGCTTAGCTGAACAGCCAGATATGACATTTGTTATTTCCACTGCAGTTTGCAAAGTAAGATAAATACATAGAGTCATACAATGATTCAAGCTGGAAGAGACCTTGGTATGTCATTTAGTCAAAACAGGGTCAACATTTTGCTTTGTAACACCAAATTGCCATATTCACCATGAGAAAGTTTTGTTTCAGTGTCATTCCCACTACAGTAGTCATGTTATAATCACTTCTGCTGAGATGAGCAGAAAAGTAAGAAGACAATATTTATATCAGTTACCTAATTTCTGACTGAAGACTGTAAATCTGCCCTGTGAAAACCAGTCCTGGTTCTCCAGATCAGTTGCCTGGAAATCACTTTTATGTCCATCAAAGGCAGAATCACTGTTTGCATAAACAGGAGGAAGCTTCTTGCTCAGACATCCTGCATCAGCCTAAGACCAAGGCATTTCTTTTGCAAAATTATCCTTGTCTTCCATCTTGGCACACTGGTGCCAAATGCTGTCCATACACGAGCAGCCTTCAGGCTGCTCTCATTTGTACTCAGGTCCTGGTCTTCTACAGAAGTGTGTCAAAATCAAGAAACAAAACCAGAACACTTTTGCCTTCTACCTTACTGTATTATACACTTCTTACCCTGGAATTTCCTTCAAAAGAGGATCTTTACCAATTCATTTATACTATTTCACAATCAAAAGTATCTTATTTTCATGTTTATAAAAAGCCATGAATAAGAAGCTTGAGAGTAATCAAATACAAACACATATCCTGTGGACAAATTTCTAATCTCAGAAACATATTACTTTAACGTCAATATACTTAAGATTCATATCACATTTGGCAATTAATGTTGCTTTTTAAAAAATTTAGTAATGAGTAACCACACCAAAAAATCCATAACATGAAAATAACTGGGAGTAAAATCTCTAAAATTCTTATCTCATAGAAGTATGTTTCTAACAAATATATATTTTCATAAATCTTCACTAATCTGCAATGCTGACATTCCTGGTATAGAGGAGACCAATCAAAAATAAATACCTTCAAAGTACTTATTATGGTTTGCAATAGCAGCGGTAGCAGTTCCAGTGGGACAGGGGTTATGTCATTATGAGAACTGAATTGTCCAACAGATTTCAACTAGTATAGAAGTTCACTTTGGCTGCATAGTACAACTTCCTTCGATGAATTCTCAAACCAGTGGGGGGCAGGGTTAAAAAAGTCCCTTACAAAGAGTATAAATGTTTTCTAGTTGTCCAGTTCATATAGATAAGATCAAAGCAACTATCACTGTTCTCTAAAAAAGCCAACAAAGAAAACCACTCCAGATTTCTCTCAGCCCTTAATTCTCTTCTTCTAGACCCATCATTCATGACAGATCCATCACCTATTCCACCTTCTCCAAACTAAATGCCATTTTTAGCTCTTCATTCTCATCCTCTTCCTTTTCTTTATGGTCTGAAGTATGTCACCAGAAACTGCCTCATCCATCCACCCAAGAACTGTTTTCTATGCCTCAGCTATATTAACTCTCATTTTTCACAACTTTTAAAAGCTAAACACCATAAAGAGATGGGAAAAAGGGAAGACTGCTTTCTACAATATTGTCTGGCATCCCATGCCCAGATAATACCCCAAAAGAGAAGAGCTGAAGGAGGACTGGCCTAGAAGTACAAGAGATTAAATAAAAAATTTTTACAAAGACAAAGGGAATATTTCTTGGTTTTCATGCCTCAATTGTTAGGACAAGGGAGCAATGAACATTCCTCTTTTTTTTTTTTAATTTTTTTTTTTTTATTTTATTTAAGGTCCCATGTTGCAAGAGAAAGTAACTGGAATTGAGACAAATTAATCTCTGGAGAGTTGTTGTGGTTTGAGCTCAGAGGGCAACTCTACCATGTAGTCACTGACTTCCTACTTCCCACCCCAGCACTAAGAAGGGGAAAAAAAGCAAAGGCACCGTTCACTCCCCTCTCCCCCTCCAGCACTGGGATGGAGGAAAGCAAAAGATCCAGGAACTTGAGATAAGGACAGAGAGGGATGATCTTATCCTTTAAGGCACAGGCAAAAACCAGCTCATTAGGGAAAGAAAGAAAGGAAAGAAAGGAAAGAAAGGAAAGAAAGGAAAGAAAGGAAAGAAAGGAAAGAAAGGAAAGAAAGGAAAGAAAGGGAAGAAAGGAAGAAAGGAAGAAGAAAGGAAGAAGAAAGGAAGAAAGGAAGAAAGGAAGAAAAGAAGAAAGGAAGAAAGGAAGAAAGGAAGAAAGGAAGAAAGGAAGAAAGGAAGAAAGGAAGAAAGGAAGAAAGGAAGAAAGGAAGGAAGAAAGGAAGGAAGAAAGGAAGAAAGGAAGGAAGGAAGGAAGGAAGGAAGGAAGAAAGAAAGAAAGAAAGAAAGAAAGAAAGAAAGAAAGAAAGAAAGAAAGAAAGAAAGAAAGAAAGAAAGAAAGAAAGAAAGAAAGAAAGAAAGAAAGAAAGAAAGAAAGAAAGAAAGAAAGAAAGAAAGAAAGAAAGAAAGAAAGAAAGAAAGAAAGAAAGAAAGAAAGAAAGAAAGAAAGAAAGAAAGAAAGAAAGAAAGAAAGAAAGAAAGAAAGAAAGAAAAGAAAGAAAGAGAGAAAAAGAATTTAATACAGACAATAACAACAACTCCACTTAGCATACAGGACCATGAGAAGCATGACCGCATCTTGAAAACACCTTTCCCAATCCCTCCCTTCTTCCTGGGCTCAGCTTTGCTCCCAGTATCTCTACTTCCTCCCACCACAGTGGCACAGAGGCAGGGAACTGGGGGGTGCAGCCAGTCTTGGCACTTCTTCTACCTTGGGGACAGAGGAAACTTCTGGCATTCCTCCCCTGTTCCAGCGCGGTTCCCCTCTCACAGGAAACAGTCCTCCGCAAACTCTTTGACATGAGTCACTCCCACAGGCATGTGGGTCACCCCCACATGTTGCAATCTCCCAGTGCTGACCTACAACAGTGGGGTCTTCTTCCATGCGGTCCTGGACTTCTTCAGGCACAGTCACCTAGCACAGGTGGGGTCCCCCACAGGCCGCAAATCAGCACCTGCTCCACCATAGACCCCATGGGTGGCAGGGGGTGGGAGGGGGACCCTGCCATCTCACCATGGGATACAGGGGAGTCTCTGCTCCAGTGAACCTCTGCCACTTCTCCTCCTTTCTTCCACTGACCTCGGTGCTCACACAGATGTTCTCACAACTTCTCACAACTCCCACCACTCCTTCCAGGTTCCCCTTCTTAAATACTTAAATACAGAGGCACAGCTAATTGGCAGCAAAGGCGGGTCCAACTTGGAGCTGAGGAGCTTCGAGAAACTTCTCACAGGAGGCCACTGCTGTAGCCCCCTCCCCTGCTACCAAAAAACCCCTGATACTCACTCAAACCAGGACAAGGGTCCTGTCAAAAATTCAGCAAATGCCTGTTTTTCCTTCTTTTTCTATATAGTTAATATAATTTTCATTCAAAAACATGTTACCTATAATTGTACAATTCCCTAAATGGGGTAGGGCCATCACTTATAACATTGAAAAAGAAACAGCTGTTTTAGAGAACATACCTGCTGAAAGGTACACAGGCTAAAGTACACATATACTTAATTCAGTGTACATATGTGGAAACAAGAAGAAAGCTGTAAGAGAAGGTTTACACAGAGATTCAGTTAAAAATTCAGGGTTGGGAAGTGCATCTGAAATAATATGTGCAAAGATTAAAATAAGATGTTTAACTTAAACTGAAAACTTTTTGGTGCTGGAAAAAACAGTTTCTTTTGAAATGGTGTCAGTGCCTGGTGTAAGGAGGTTCTGTTGAACCCAAACTGCTGGGTACTGTCCCAGGGAGATAAAATGTAGGGGGAAGAGCTACATTCAAGTTCAGTTTAGTGTCCCAAGGAATGAACACACAGCCTTACTCAGAGCATGCAGTTAAGTACTTCAGGCTCCAAAAAATGAAGACAGGCATTGCTGTGACAGGTGGGAGTTAAGAAGAGATTTCATGGGAAATGGCACAAAAGTACCTGTGGAGAGATGTATTGCAGCTGGTGTCACTGTTGCAGCTGCTGTGGTAAAAATAGGGAATAGGGAACATATTTACGTACATTTCAGTTGCTTAAGTCTTGGCCTTTCACTTTTGGTAACTTCAGCTCCATATGCCTGCGTGGTGATCTCAGCACGGCTCACATCATATATTAGAGAACAGTGGAGTGCTATAAAAACAAGGTCCAACAGAACCGTATAGTGGCAACACTACAGGCCAGTGCAGACACTTCTCAAGACAAGCAGCATTGGCACAGAGCAACAGAAGCCCTGCCCAGGCTGGGTGGGCTGGCTGGACTCACAGGCATGGACAGACAACCCAGAGTGTGACATCAGACAGATCCTCTTCTTCAAGCACAAAAATTCGGTCCAGTAGGAAAAAATATACAAATGTATTTAAGTGCTGAAAATGATCTTTCTGTTGTTATATTTTTTTCTTTTTTTTAGAGTATTTAAAGAGAGCATGGTTTTTAACTGGTGGTAATAGCTCCCTGCTGATAAAAGCTATCCATGGCATACTGAGCAGATGGCATAAAGCAACAGCAATCTGCTTCTCCTTATGTCTCCACTATAAGAGCTTAGAAATTTGGAGTTTCTTGAACAGGTGAGATTTCAATACCTCTTTCTTCTTCATACTTTCCTCCCACTCCCTCTTCCCAACACACTGCACAATGAATTCCCTCTAGTGAGCTATAAAATATTTCTGACCACATATGAATGAAATTACAAGCTGAAAAAAGAACATAAAAGAGAAGCCAAGCTATCATAGAGGAAAGAAAGAAAGGGAGAGAGGGGGGAAATGGTATGCACATTGAATTTGCCTGCTGTTTCTGGGCAGGGAAGTGAAGGAAGAACACAATGAACAATTTATTCCATAAATCGAGCTGTCTTCCTTCTTCTCACTCCAAAGTTATTTACAGGCACACCGGTAATGCATATACACTGTGCAGGTACATCGCAACCCACTGAATGTTTGAAATTCATTCATCCCAGCATGCTACAAAAAGTCCAGTCCATAATCATCCATGACAGCATCTCTCTAACATTGATCCCTGGACTATACCCGGTTTGTTTGCAAGACAGCAAGGAGTCCTCCAACAAATCTCCCTCACAAATGCACATACGCTGACAAGAAAATAAAATGAGAGGGTCTAAGTATAATAATTAAAAACTGGTAACATCATTCTTGTTTAGCTGTCAGAAGAGTCACATGAGCACAACACTATATAAAAAGAGTCCTTGAACTTCTTTAAAGTTAGGAATTCCTTTAACTTAAAAAAGCAAGGGAATAAAAACCCAAACTTGGATAGAGAAACAATGCTGTAAATCAAGTGCCATTCCTCCCTTCCCTCACTTTTATCAGCAGGAGGAGTCCTGCCAGCTTACAGAAGTTCTGATGCATTTACAGAGCAAAGGAGGAAACTTTTTTGGCCTGCTTTCTAACACCTACAACTCCTATCTGCTGAGAAGGTACTGAAGAGCATTTGTAAGCATTTGAAATATATCCGGGTACTTATCTGAAAACAGTATGTACGTTATCATTCAACTATGCTCTTTATGAAGTGAATCAAA
Source organism: Strix uralensis (assembly GCF_047716275.1). NCBI lineage: Eukaryota > Metazoa > Chordata > Aves > Strigiformes > Strigidae > Strix > Strix uralensis. The sequence continues at coordinate 9,503,600 of NC_134012.1, read as the reverse complement.
GCAACAGCATTCCTTAAAGGAACAGCAACAAAAAGGCTGCTGTAGATTTACTAGAGAAATGTCCTACACCCCGGGCTTTGCAAGTTAGTATATATGTACTGGAAAACAGAAAAATATTAAGAAATAGTGCCATAAAGGTAATAGTTTAAAATAATTTACTCAGGCATTTGCTGTCAACAAAACTCGGTTTTGCCACCCCAGTGATGAGGCAAGAGTTTGGCTTTGGGTTAAGGTAGGGGACAGGCATGATAGGGTGGGAAGGAGGTCATGGGGAAACCCTGGGGACAAGCCGTTGGAGGGCCTGCATTGCCTCATCTGCAGAACCACACCCATTCCCCTACACTTCTCTCTGGCTTGCACAAATCAGTGTGTACAACCATGGCTCAGTGATGTAGGCAGCACCTGCCTGTAACTGGTTGTTTCACCTATGCCTAGAGCCAGGTTCCGCTCAGATTACACAGAATATCCAGTAATCTGACTCACACAGGGAAGAATATCATGTATATAACTATATTTTTACTGTAACCTTAGCTATGAAAAGGTTTTCTCATAGTGGAGTGATAGCAACACTCTGATATCAAACTGCAAAAGTATTTCAGTGAACTGTAGACCATGGAAACACGCCAGTATTCCCAGCGTAACTATATGGAGTAACAGTGAGATGCAGAATGGGATTCATTTCCATGTAATTTAGACACCTAAAGCACTAGTCATGCTTGACTACTTTCACAGCAAACAAGAAAAATACTGTCATGTAGACATCAACTTTAGGGAGTCACTATACCCTTTGAGCTCTTGTTTTCCTCTGCTAATGATAAAAGGAGTGCAGAGTGACCAGATCAGATGCGAATTTGAACATGTGTACATGTACAGGTCATCAGGCAAGCGTTGCCCATTTGATGCTGGTGCTGCAGCAGTTAACATAAACATAATTTGCCTGGTCTAATGTTATGTGCCAACTAATCCTCATCAAAAAATATACAGGTGGTAACTAAGCAGTGGTAACTAAGCACAACTAATACCTTTCTCAGAGATACCATCTTTTTCAGATAAAGACAGGACAGATCTAACATCACTGAAGGAAGCACAATGAGTTATGAAGAGGTGGGAGTGCTGTCCTTTCAAAGGCACAGTTCTCCGTGTAGGTCATTACTCCCTTAGAAAGCACATATGTTAAAGCTTGTCCATGGCAGGTATCTTTGCACAAAATGCAGTTCTGTCTGCAATGGAAGATTTAATGACTCACATTGTGTTCATCATCAAGGGAGGAAAAAAATACACAATCCATCTTGGTAGACAACAAATAAAGGTCACTGATGGCACACATGTTTTCCTTCCAATTTCAGATAGTTGAGTCATTTCTGGTTTTTAATGCATTTATCTGCTGTCTGTTTTTAGGACCTTTGTGGGGGGCACAAGGGGTAAGAACATCAGCTTGCAGTAAGAAAAATCCACCTACCTAGATTATTAGGAGCTGATGGGGGAATGGAAGGGAAGGAATAACATTTGGCAAATTAAAATGCCTTTCAAAAAATAAGTTATCTAGTTTCTATTCAAGACTTGATTTTTAAAGAATTGCAAAAATCTTTTATTATGTAGAGTATCACCTCAGTGACTGGGATTAAATTGTACCTGCTACTTGCTCCTTACATTCAAAGGAAAGTCCTTAAGCAAAATTTCGCTCATGTGCATTTTGAAAGGTGACTTGTGAGATAAGACATTGGTCATCTTACTGCTTGATAAACTCAGAAGAACCAGATTTGCAGAGAAAGATGCTTGACACTTTCTGCACTCACTGCCATTAAGGCAGGGAGGGGAGGCAAAATATCAGCAATAACATTTGAAAAAGGTGACTGCAGCCTAACCACAATGGGTGAAAAACTGGAGATGTGGTTTAAGAAGGAAAAAACCCCATAAACTCACTGTATGATTGATGTGGACAAGCACCAATCAACTGCTAAAAAACATGTGCACACTGTGGAAAAAAACATCATCATCTCTTATTCTTTGCAGCTCATTAATCTGAAAAAAAATATTGGTTAGGTTATTCAAAAAGAAAATAAAATCCTCAGCAGAAAGGAAAGGGATGGCAGAAGAGAAAAAACCCTCTTTTCAGGACTTCATAGTTCAGTGAACTTTCCATTTTTCAAGAGCAAACTATAAACTGAAGACATCCAGGCAAGTTTCAGCCATGTTATTTATTAATCCAAATGTTTCTGAGCATGCTTTTTTTAAAGTTTCATAAATCATCCAGTCAAATGCTTTGTACCACTGAATGAACGATCCTTTTAAATGATTTATCTTTGTCCTTACTACAAATCTTACCTAGTCTGTTTATCTACTTTGAAGCTTCCTTAGGGCTAATCAGCTGTCTCACTTCAGTGTCTCAAAAGCCCTTGTTTTGTCTTCCTTTTGGGATTTTCTAAATGACTAGAAAAAGCATAAAAGCCAGGAAGACTGATAAGACTTTAGAAGGCTATAAAAACACTGAAAGTCATTAAACCTGTTAATCAACACACTACATGCACATGGGGGAAATTATTTTTGATAACATTGTAGTAATTTTCCCAGAAAACCAAAGAACTAGAAGTGGAAGATATGTATTCATATTAATAAATATAATCTTTGTAATTAGGATCTGCTCCTATAACATTTACCAGCCACTGTATGACTGACCTGTTGTCCACTATGTGCAATGTAACTGCCTATCACAGGGTTAACACCATAATTTGGATGTAGATAAAAGCACAATGGAGCCTATTTAAATCACTGGACAACTCGTTTATTCAAAACTGAAGAGCACATTAAAATCACAGACAGGTTTATGAGTCATGTCTAAGAGCCTGCTTTTATGGATCAAGATCATCAACTTGTACATGGAGCTCTCCCTAGAAAATTTGCAGTTTAACAGCCACATTGATAAGCATACTTCCTGCTGGATGAGACAAAACAGAGTTCTCACCTAAATCATTACACAGTTTTCCAGAGACCAGTCTCTAGAGACTTAGAAAAATGAAGCACTGCACGATTTTTGTGAAGAAATGCTCGATATAGAAGTTAGTAGTCTCAGCCTATTAAAACGAATTAATGCTCCTAATTTACAAGGCTTTCCAGAGATTATTTTTTTCCATGAAGCAGGATCAAAGTTCTTGTCACAGTGGAGTTTTCCAAAGGCAAACTGTTTCCACATAAAATCCTAGCTTTGCTGGCAAGGAAAGAGCTGGTTTCAAATACAGTTTTAAAGTGTTTCACTCTAACTGAGACACAAAATGGGGTCTCACCTACTGGTATTACCACTGAATACACTACAGCGGCTGTTGTCCACTCCTAGCTCTTATACTTCGGCTAGAAAACAAAAATATTGCACTCATTTTTCACTTTTATAAAAGGAGATATAAGTTTTTTTAATCCTTTATTATATTTTTGTGTTGTGGTGACCTGACCATCAAAACAACAATTAATAATGCATGGATTGTAATCTCTTATTTTATGACTATAATCATTAGTACCCAATTTATAGGAACATGAATGAAAATGAGCAAGAGTGTTTCATTCAAGTGCCCTCTAAAATTTTAAATAGAAAGGGAAAGGAGAAATGAGAACTTTAGTATGATCTTCATGATTAACATGGTATACGGTCTGTAATTAAAAAGCTTGACAACTGGCTTCAGGTGGCTTCTGCGTACACAGTGTTGCATGTTTTACTGAGATATTTAGTCTGCCCCAAAACTAGAAACATAGTCTTCAGAATTGCCTCAAAGATATAAAAGCACAGGTCCCGCTAAACAAAAAGAAAAATTAGATAAAGAGCAATGGGACACATTTCTACACACTGTAGAGCCAAGTGAAAAAGGAAACAACCCTAAAATTAGTGATATAAAATTGCTCTTCACATTCACTTTCTCTCTCGTGTTCCTTTCTTCAAAAATCCTTTAAAAAATGCACAAAATCTGAAGCTGACAGTTTAGCTCATCTTTAGCACTTCTGTCCTCAAAAGCAATTAATTCTTTCCCTTTCAGCCTCAAGATCTCAGATTGCTTGTGCCCGTGTGTGGGTGTTCAAAGAGAATCATTATCATTTGTTAGACTAACCTTTCTGGTATATAAAAAAAAAAAGGGTGATTGCCTTGTTACTGTGTGCTACAGCAGTTCCTTCTTTGACAGAGCCTATATTGAATGGCTGTGCCTCAAGTTTGGATGGGTGGGCTTCTGTTCATACTTTCATCTCTGTGTGTGTTGGATTAAAAATAAGACAATTAACAGTCAGAAGGACTTTCAACCACTACAAAACCAGAAAAGGCAAGCTCAAGAGGGTTTCTTTTGTGTTCTTTTCCTTTTTGTGATCTATTAAGTATGCAAACACCTTCTGGAATAATAACTGTCCAGTATTAGTTTGCAAATATTGCTACAAGTATTGACTACACTATTAATAGGTGTAACTGATGAAACTACTTCTTCTCCTGCTGTAAGGAGATATTACAAAAACAGTCAAAAAAACCCAAACCCTGATAAATTCAGTCCAGACTTAAAATGTTTATCAAGCTGCAGGAAACAGTAGTCTCCAAACCATACAAAGGCTTTAATCCTGCAGTGTGCTTGTAGCTTACTGCTTGCTAATAATACCACCAACTGTAGTGGAACTACCTGTAATCTTACAATAGGATATGTATGCAAGTGCTCTGCTGGACTTGAATGAAAGTACACCTCATATCAGAAGACAGGGTCACAAGCTCATCCCAACTGTATTACAAGCTTGAAGGTCTAAAAAGTCCTGAAAACATTGAAATGAATATCAAATGAATCAAGGTCAGCTCAGGGTTTGAAGACCAAACCATGCAGAATTTAATTGCTTCTGCTCAGTCTTTTTCTGGAGCAAAGGCAACCAAAGTCCGTTCAGAAGGTGCCACTCCACAAACCTGAAACACAGGCCAACAGGGAGGGAGGAGACAGCAAAAGCTTCCACTTTCGCTTCCATGTACAAATTAATAACATGGAGCTGTGACACCTGAGGCTCCCTGACTCCTGGAAACGTAAATTTTAAAAAAAAAAAAAAAAGAGAGAGAGAGAGAGAAAGACATATCTACCAGTTAGGATCATTAACCCAAACACAATCACAATCCACATTCACTATCACAACACCCCCATATCTCTCTGTTCAGATGTACTGTCTTCACCAGTCCACAGTGGGGTTGAGTGCACCCTCAGCAAGTTCTCCAGTGACACCAAACTGTGTGGTGCTGTCAACATGCTAGAGGGAAGGGATGTGCCATCCAGAGGGACCTGGACAGGCTTGAGAGGTGGGCCTGTGCAAACCTCATGAAGTTCAACAAGGCCAAGTGCAAGGTCCTGCTCATGGGTCAGGGCAATCCCAAGCACAAATACAGGCTGGGCAGTGAGCAGACTGACAACAGCCCTGCGGAGACGAACTTAGGGGTACTGGTGGATGGAAAACTGAATATAAGCCAGCAACGTGCACTTGCAGCCCAGGAAGCCAACCATATCCTACGCTGTATCAAGAGAATTGTGACCAGCAGGTTGAGGGAGGTGATTCTCCCCCTCTACTGTGCTCTCATGAGACCCAACCTGGAGTACTGCATCCAGCTCTGGGCTCCCAGCATAAGGACATGGACCTGCTCGAGCGACTCCAGAGGAAGCCGCGAAGATGATCAGGGGGCTAGAGCACCTCCCCTGTGAGGACAGGCTGAGAGAATTGTAGTTGTTCATCCTGGAGAAGAGAAGGCTCCAGGGAGACCTTATAGGGGCCTTCCAGTACTTAAAGGGGGCCTACAGGAAAGATGGGGAGGGACTCTTTAGCAGGGGGTGTAGGGATAGGACGAGGGGTAATGATTTCAAACTGAAGGGGATTAGATTCAGATTAGATATAAGGAAAAAATTCTTTACTGTGAGTGTGGTGAGGTACTGGAACAGGCTGCCCAGAGAAGCTGTGGCTGCGCCCTCCCTGAAAGTGTTCAAGGCCAGGTTGGACGGGGCTTTGAGGTGTCCCTGCCTGTGGCACGGGGATTGGAACTAAACAATCTTTAAGGTCCCTTCCAACCCAACCCATTCTATGATTCTATGAAATCCCGTGGGACAGGACATGTCAGACAAGATATACTTTGGATAGATAGTGAGGCAGCCAGGGACAAGAGAATGGTATGGGAGAGGGAAACTGACAAAAGGGAGAAAAATATTCCATTTGGAGGTGGTTGTGAAATAAACACCATGAGATATTAATATATATTTATGTATATATATGTGTGTGTGTATAAAAAGTATCTGCATATGTGAATAGACACACATAAATATATATAGGTCAAGCTTTTCAGAAATATACTGTGACTGGAGATGCCTATCTTAAGACTTTTGAAGAGAAGTTTGTTTTTTGCATGCTCAGCAAGCACCAAGAAAAGTGCAGGTATTGAAGAACCTATTTCCTGGCTTACATTCTTTCTCTCAAGTCACATTTCATTATGGTTTGACACCAGTTAGAGCTGGGCATTAGAAAATGCTTCAAGGTGATGAAGGGGAAGGCACTGAGTAGCTGACAAAAAGCATTTAGCATGTACCCAGATCAGAACTGGGGTGTTTGGTTTTATATGTGCAATTTATTTCGATTGCAAAAAGGCCTTGATTTAGTAAAGAACAAGTATCTTGCCAAAATATATTCTATGGTATGTCACTTCACACTTACCCTGGCCTAGAAAGTCATTTGAAGCAGATCTGCCATTTAACATGCAGTTTGCTTTTTCTCCTGAAATTGAATTCCTGAATCACTTTAACTGCACCACAATAAGTGTGATCTCTTCTTTCAGCAACTAGAGGATAGAATTGATCCAGAACAATATATTTAACAATATATTTTAGATACTGGCCACTGTAACAGTGACACTGTTGCTTTATGTATTTGCAGCAATGACTTCCATTTGCTCTATTTCTTTTGCTCCCAGTTCCTACTAAGACCACCCATGAGGATTTCGTATTTCATATGTACATTGCTCCTGTTTTATTGTTTTTAAATTTTTCCTAAAATGTTGCTCCAGCCATAGGCAATAATGTATGAGCCCTCATTTACAGAAATTTCCTGCAGGTTCTGCTACTACTGTAGAAATTTTATAGCTGATTTAGTCATTAGAAATATTCAGTGTCACCAGTTTAGCAGATATACCCTGTTTTCCCTCTTCCCACATACGCAAAAACATGAGGAAGCATCTCCTCACATGATGTCTCTTCTTTTGCTAGTCCTTAAGCAAGAACTCAGCCCAATAACTTTTCAATTAAGCTTCTCAGAGCCTCAGACATCTACATCGCCTGTGAAAAGCAAGGTGAAATCAGTATTTAGCACACTTGAAGGTGACTGCTGATAGCGTGCCTTCAGATTGCAGAGACCATTGCAAGGACAGTATCCAGAAACCTGCCTACTATTCTTTAAATTGTTCACACAGAAGGATGTAGACCCAGTGATAAAAAACTGTTAAATAACATAATTTCCACCTCTGGAAAAACTCATACCTATTAGTGGTAATTTTCCCCTGGCTTGAGACCATCAGATCAAAACCTGGAGAGAGGTGAGAAGACGCAACCCATGTTATTCAATGCACTATGGATTCTGCCACATGAGCTGAAAAACAGGATAGTCAAAACTTATTGCAGCAAATTTTCAACAGGCAGAAAGATCCTCACCTCAGGAAAATTTGAGCTTAGACCACATGTTAACTGTATCACCCCACGTCATTGAAGACTTCAGCCTCTCTTCTATGGTCTCCATGTGCATCACTCCTGCTGCACAGCTGAGCTATCTTACCGCTCTGTAATGTACTGGAGGGTGGAAACCTCCCACAGAAACATCTCCTAAAGGTGACACACACTCAGGAAAAAGACCCTAAAAACATGCTTTACACTGAGCAACCTTCTTGCTGAGAAGTGCTGCCAAATGGTCCATCACAAGCACTGGATGCAGAGAGGTGCTGGCAGCAGAGAGGCTCACTCACCCTGCCACAACACCACAAGCTCTGGAGGACCATGAGCAGCATTGCTGGAGGTGGGTGCAAGACCATAACAGACGGTCTTTTCAGATTTGAAAAAAAAAAGAAAAAAAAAAAAATGTGTGACTACTTTATTCACACACACTTGTTTCCAAACCAAAAACACTCCCTGCAGGATAAATGCTGTCCCATCATGACGTGAGACAGAAATAGTCACGGATAGTATGTATGATACCAGGTCCTGAGAGCTCAACAACAGAAGTGATTTCTCTAACAGAAAAGTAACATCTTGGTGTCAGCTCTCTGGCTGCAGAGAGAAATCCAAGCACAGGACACTTGCAGCCCTGATCCCAACTACCAGGGATCCCAAATGCAGATCAACATGCTCCCAGGTCCTGTGTGAGGTGCCAGCAGCCTGACTGCAATGCTGCCCACCCCACTGGAGGCAGGAGGTACTTTCAATTAAGAAAACTATCCAGTTCCAGTTAGGGAATTTTCACATGCAATATAAATTTCAAACATGGAGGAGCAGCAAGGATTTGAAATATGAAGACAAACTGCTATGTTGTTTTCAAGACAGACTCTATTAGGAACAAGTTGAGAGACAACATTTAGTCTGCAATAAATTTACGTTATGGGTTATTCAGCAAGGTTTATCCTATGAAAATTCTAAAGGTTGCAATAGAGGCAATAGAGGTAACATCTACCTTCTGTTTGATCTCTCTTAAATGCATGACAAGTAAAACATATTTGCAAACAGATTTTAAGTCTTAAAAAAAACCCCCACAAATCTGCAACAATGTAGTCCAAACTAGAATTAGTGGTAATCAATAAAGTAGTAGAAAAATCTTAGTAAATCTCAGGGATAATCCTCATTTAACTGTATAATCACTTTACATGTGAGGTGTCCTTGTCAGTGGTTTTGTGAGATGCAGTGATTGCTTTTAAGTTCCTGCTAAACCACTGGTACACACAGCTCTGTCCAGTGATGGTTTTCCAGAGGTAAGCCTTGCAACAACTGAAGCAGATTTTAATCTTTACATTTTTGACCATCATAGAGGTGATTTGGCAATATCTTCTATGCATGAACAAACACAGAACTCATAATAGATTGAATACAACTAGCCAATGTCTACTTCTTAGCGGCCAAGAAAAGCAATAGCTCTTAGAGAAGACCAGTGATCAATGCAGTTTTAACAGAACAGGAAAAACTTCACTGGAAAAAGCCCATACCTTTATGGTCACAGCCAAAAAGTAAATGTCATCAGCATCAAACAACATCAGAAAACTTAATTCGAATCACTAGATTTTGTCATAGGGCTTGGTTTGCCATTTCACATATATGTATATTCAGCAAACTTTATCCAAATCTGAACCAAGTCATCACCACTCAACAAACATACATGCCCTGTTCTTGAGCTCCATATGCACTAGTAATAATATTTATGAGAGAAAACATGTTTCATAACTGTATTCAGGACTTGTCCTTCATGGAAAAAGAATCTCAGGTCTTTTATACATGGAACATCTTCCATTTATTTAAAAAGGAATCACAGAATCATAGAATACCACATTAGAAGAGACATCAAGGATCATCTGGTCCAACCTTCCTTGGCAAAAACACAGTCTAGACAAGATGGCCCAACACCCTGTCCAGCTGAATCTTAAAAGTGTCCAATGTTAGGGAGTCCACCACTTCCCTGGGGACTTATTCCAATGGCTGAGTGTTCTCATTGTGAATAATTTTCTGAATCTCTCCAAAAGTAACTTGTACCCACTGTACCCACTACCTCTCATCTTTTCCATGTGACTCCTTGTAAAAAGGGAGTCTCCATCTTCTTTGTAGCCACCCTTTAAATACTGGAACATGGTGGTAAGGTCTCCCCTAAGCCTTCTTTTTGCAGGTTGAACAAACCCAACTCTCTCAGCCTTTCCTCATATAGCAGGCTTCCCAGTCTTTTGATCATTTTTGTGACCCTCCTCTGGACCCTCTCCAGCCTGTCCACACGTTTTTGCATAATGGGGACCAAAACTGAACACAGTATTCCAGCTGTGGCCTGACAAGCACTGACTAGAGTGAGATAATGACTTCTTTATCTCTTCTGGTTATGTCCTTGTTGATGGAACCCAGCATCCTGTTGTCTTCGTTTGCCACTGCAACACCCTGTTCACCCATGTTGAGCTTGTTGTCCACCAGGACCCCAGGTCCCTTTCCACAGAGCTGCTCCCCAGCCAGGTAGATCCCAGTCTGTGTTGCACTCCTGGATTATGTTTTCCCAGGTGCCAGTCCTTACACTTTTCCTTGTTGAAATTCATAAGGTTCTTGTTAGCCCACTCTTCCAACCTACCCAGACCTTTCTTCAGGGTGGCTCTCCCTTCCAAAGTGACCAGTTCCCCACTCAGTGTGGTATCATCAGCAAAATTCATCAAGGTACACTTGATCCCATCATCCAGATCACTTATGAAGATATTAAGCAGCATTGGGCCCAATATCGATCCCTGGGGCACTTCGTTTGTGACAGGTTGCCAATTTGAAAAGGAGTTATTTCCCACCACTCTCTGGGTGCAGCCTGTCAGCCAATTCCCCACCCACTGCACAGACCACTTGTCTAGACTGTAACGCATCCATTTCTCTAGGAGGAGGCTGTGGGGAACTGTATGGAAAGCCTTGGAGAAATCCAGGTAGACAATGCCCTCTGCTCGCCCTACATCAACCAAGCAGGTCAGTGTGTCCTAGAAGGCAATCAGGTTTGTAAAGCATGATTTATCCTTAGTGGATCCATTCTGGCTTTTCCCAATCACGTGTTTCGTTTGACTTGTGATAGCCCCCAGGAGTATTCATTCCATAACTTCCCCAGGGACTGAAGTAAGACTGATAGGCCTATAATTTCCTGGTTCCTCCTTTAAGCCCTTCTTGTGGGTGGGAGTGACATTAACCACCTTCCAGACTTCTGGGACATCCCCCAATCTCCACAACTTCTCAAAGATTATGGAGAGCAGCCTTGCAACATCAACCAGCTCTCTAACTCCCTCAGGTGGATAACATCAGGGCCCATCAATTTGTAGGGATCAAGCTCCTGTAATAGTTCACATACCAACCCTTCCTTCACTGACAGTGGGTCCGTGTTTGCATTGACCTGGATTTTTGTTTCCAAGGCCTGGGGCCCAACAGTGCTGGTAAAGACAGAGATGAAGAAAGTGTTGAGAACATCTGCCTTTTCAGTGCTGTTGGTGACAAATTCACCTCTCCTGTTTAACAGTGGGCCAATATTTTCCCTTGGTTTCTGCTTGTTGTTTCCATACCTGAAGAACACTTTCTTCTAGTTTTTGACATGTCTGGCCAATTTCAATTTAAGTTGAGCTTCTGCTTTTCTAACTGCATCTCTGCACACCCTGGCAATGCCCTTGTAGTTCTCAAGGGGTATCTGTCCGCTTTTCTATCTCTGGTATGCTTCTCTTTTGGTTTTGAGCGAACTTAGAAGCTCGCAGTTAAGCCAAGGGGGTCTCTTGCTCTGCCTACTTCCCTGACCTTTTAAAGGGGACGAACAGTTTTTGTGCTTCCAGGAGAGTGTTCTTGAAAAAATCCCAGCACTCGCTAGCTCCTTTATCCTCCGTGGAAGCTTCCCACAGAAACCCTCCCAACAGAGCTCTGAGCAAGCTGAAGTTTGCTCTTCTAAAATCTGAAATCTTTGTCTTAGTACTTACCTTCAGTGTGCTCAGCAGGATCCCAAACTCCACAATACTGTGATCACTGCAGCCAAGGCTATCACTGAGTTATTACAAAGCAGGTTTTCTTGGTTTGTGAGTAGCAAGTTCAGCAGTGCCTCATTCCTGGTTGGCATATCTAACATTTGTATGAGGAAACAGTCCTCTATGCATTCCAGGAACTTGATGAAATATTAAATCAATATTTGATGCAGCAGAAAAAATACAGCAGTGAGAATTAACCTATTCAAGATTAAGTGGAGAATCTAATCACACTTGTATTGTGCTAGAAAGTAACTACCTCTAAGCCCTCTTCCATTCATGAGAACCAAAAGACCTTGTGAAAGCTGAGAGGCCTCTTAGTCACATTTCCTCCATCTGTTTAGGGAAAACAAGCTCCTTTGTGCAATAGGGTAGTTTAAACAAGAGAATCCACTTCCCAAATCACTGACAACTTGAGGCTTGAGCAAGAAAAGACTCTTAAGGAAAAAAAGCCTTTAAATTAAACTGAAGATACAGGTAATTTTCTGGGACCCAGCTGCAAATAAAAGGTTTTTAGAGTGGACTGAAACACAATTGTATGCATCTGTGTGCTTCCAAAAGAAACAGAGGAAAGTAAAGAAAGCCTGGAAACAGTGAAAAGAATCTGAGAACATGAGTGGGCAGTCCTGATGGGCAGAGGCCTGGCTGAAAGCAGAGAGCTGACTGGCACGCAGAGAAACGTTCCTGTGCATCCACCACGAGCTGAGGGCCATGAGGATCGCGTGGCGGCAGCATGGTGCCAAGGAGAAACTCCTTGGGCATCTTCCGCTGCTCAGGCTGGCAGACGTGGATGGACCTTCATCATAATTCATCTTTCTAGGGCAGTTAATTAGCACATGTTGTGCAAATTTTGTTTAAACTGGCACTCTATGGAAACACAGTATCTTCCCTACAGGACACAAATGGCCCAACCTGTCCCTGTTCTCAGGGTGTGCTGCATTTCAGCCTTAAAAAAAAGATCATCTTATCTCCAGAAGCAAGCAGGGAACTGCTGTCGGAAGAGACATTCACTATTGCCTGTAGCTGTTGGTAACACCCTGACAGCAATTCAGAGAGTCCAGAGGAGCACAATCATGCATTGCTGTACACAGACCACAAAAATCCCCTATAGCCATATAGAGTTGGTGATTTTACAAATTCACCGCAAGAAAATAAAATATATATTCCTGTGGCTGTTGTTTATGTTTTTGCTTGTTTGGATTAAAAGTGAGCATGCCAACTGGTAATACCATCCTTTAACAAGAAAAATGTTATTAGTCTATATCCAGCTTCACACTCACACACACACACAAATCTGGAGTCCTTGGGAGGAGCAAGAGGGAAAGCAAATCTCTATTCCCCAAGGGATGAGATAAGTTTTTACAGGCTGTGACTCTTTTAAGAGGTCACATCATGTCAAATTGCTGCCTAGGAAAGCAAGTAAAAGAGAGAGAAGGAATGCTAAAACCCAGAGATGACATGCAGCTACCCAGCTGGCCAAGCTGACAGAAAGCCTCCTGAGAAATTATTACCTCATTTTTTCAGTTGGGTTGTTTTGTGACTGTTTCTTGAAGAAAAGAGAATAGTAAAAATTGGTGCTTACAAGAACTGAAACTTTCTGCATTTATAGGCAGTGGGCACCCTGATGTTACTGTCAGCAGGAGCTGGGTAGGTCTAAAGAGCAGCCACGGGCAGAGTAACACTACACAGACTTCCTTTCTGTCATAAGTATCAGCCAAAAAAATTATTTTCAGGTTAACAGGTGCTTAACAAACTAAAACAGGTGCATCAGGACAGCCATGAAAAATTACTTGATAGTCAGTGTCTTTCATGGGGATTATTTCAGTGAATTATTTCACAAATTGATCCTGTGTTCCACAAGTTTATATAAATATCAGCCTCTGAATAGCTCAGAGCAGCAGTTTTCCACTATGAGGGTGGCTGTGAGTGGTTTCCTGAGAGACATCACTCTTGGACATAACAGTCCATGAATACCAAATAGCAAATGTCAAAATTTTAAAACAAGCACATGCAGTGGCATGCTGTCTTTTTTGCACACAGATTCAGTTTACTTGCCTGAAAATATTTTTTTAAATTAAATTTAAATTTTTAAAAGGACATTCCTTCCTGTACCTCCATAAGGACCACGATAACAAAACCCCGTACAGAGACATGGAGGAGCTGGACTAAGTCTGCAGAAAAATGAGAGAGCATGTATGTCTTCCCAGCTCCATCACTGCTGAAAGCCTATTCACCAGCATAGCTTTTTCACCAGTCCTGTTCAGCTGAAGTGCTTGAAACAGCAGCAAATTGGGTACCATAGCTACAAGTTGTTTTTTCCCCCTTTAGCTCTCTTCACTCCCTGCTCCTGCTATACATCCTTTACTTGCAGGATTTCTATTCTTACAGTCTCAAAGTCCACGTTCCTTGCCAGCAACATGAAGGATGTACCTCGTGCTGCATTTCCCCTACAGCAGGGAGCTCAGTGGTGTCCCACAGGCTTTAAGGAAGCCTCTGATGGGACCTATAGCTGCAGGATGGGACTGCCAGATCCTGCACAGGGTTATGTAGCACACAACTCCGCAGGGGAAGGAGCTGACTCTGAGTCACTCCTGCACTTGCCACCACCACAAAACACAGCATTCCCTCCCATCCTGCATCCACCCATCCTAGGACAACACAGTGATAGGCTGGGAGGGATTGCAAGCAGTCATCTCACCTCTTCAGCTGGGAGAGATCAGAAGAGGTCATCTCATCTCTCGGTTGAGAGGGATCGCAAGAGGTCATCTTGTGTTTCTGCTTGCCCAGGGCAGGACACTGATGACACTCCCGGCATGTGCTTGTCCAACCAGTTCCTAAAAACCTCCACCACATCCCCAGGCATTTTGTCCCATAACATCTTCAATCCAGTGCAGGGGTCCCACTACTTCTTGCTCTATCCTCTGTAAACTTAGAAACCAGATATTTTTTTTTTTTCTCTTGGTGTTTGAATGAAGACTTACATTCCCCACCTCTTCAGAAAACCATGAACAATCTCAAGGCATTTCACTTTTCCAAAGAGTTTTCCCTGCGGCTGTTGCTCTCGCAACCAAACAGCCAGGGATTTTGTTTCTGAAAAATTTCAGACTCCTACTGTGTACCTAATTTTTATTTTTATCTTAATGCAAGCGACTTCACACAGCCCTGTCTTGTTGCTGTTAAAAGCTGATATGGGAAGCACTGGACCCTTCCCCGAGTTCCTCTGGCAGAGCATGACAGCATTTCCACCAGATTTCAGGAACAAAACTCTTACTGCCTTTAAAGCATCCAGTGTTTCCCATGATACCCAAACTGCAACAGTCCCAAGGGACTAGCAGTTCCCACTGCTGTGGGCATTAAGAGTCAATGTAGAGCAGTTCCTCCTCTCTTCCAGCAGCCACACACCCTTGGGATGAGACTGAACCAGTACAAAAACAAAACCATACTCTTGCTGCCTTGGAAAGAAGGAGGCACTTTCCCAGAAAGAGCAGCACTTTACTCTTCACAAGACATGAATATACACTTTTGCATCCACACTAAAAAGGATCCACAGGCACAACTGACATAAAAAAAAGTATAATTGAGGAGTGTCTGTTAAACTACTGAATTGTCTTGGTAATGACAGCAAAGAAACTTCAGAAAAACAAAAGAAAGTAAACCATAAATGCCAAGAGTCAGAAGGGACTCTGGCTCGAGGGAGTTAAAACAAGTTAAAATGAAAGCCCCAGGGTCACAGTGTCTTAATTCCTTAATTCTTCACAGGAAATAAATTTATGATAATATTTTCCTGAAGACAATTCATTATTCTAGGCTTATTAAAAATCAATAGTCATCAGGCAGACTCCACTGCCATGCTGCCTCCTATATACTAATCAAATCCTTTAGTTGCATTCAGACAGAATAATTAGACACTCCAGCATGTGAGTGCCTTGTTATAGCTTTCTTCTGTGCCTTACAGTTCCCAGAGTACTACAGTCTCATTTCTAGCTACATCTATCAGTCAGACAAACCTCCAGAGCACAGTATTGTTTCCCCTGCAGCAATTATAGTCTTATCTAGGGTATCTTGGTTAAAAACAGACAGCTTTTAAAAAGCACTTATAGTTCTTATAAAAAAAGTTCTTATAAAAACAGAGCTTTTGTCTTCTTAAGATTTAAAAAAAAAATCTGCATCCTAATCAAACATGAAATAACCTCATGTAAATGTCACCTTTCAGGGAACTTAGAGTCTGAGTGTTCTGTTCTTGTGGAGGTATTGCATGAGGAAGAATGGCTGATTATACCACAGACATTTGATACTCTTAAAATAAAATGCTCTGTGTACTAAACAAAGCCCAGTAGTTTCACTTTCTCTAATAGGAGTAAACAGTTTTCCCTCCTGGTCATCTGCCTTGATTCAGCCACACAAACAGGACATTAAAAAGTACAGTGCAGTTTTTTATCTTGATGTCTTATATATTTAACAAACATTGGCGAGTCTACTTACAAGCTTCCTCAGAGGTGCGTCAAGACCGTATTATTTAAACAGAAGATTAATACATTGAAGCAACTTTATATTCCTCCAGTAACCCCAAATTACACTAGCCATAGAATGACAACAAACTGAGGATTACAAGGATGAGCTAAGGCTTAATTTTCTCACCACATGTCTGGTAGCAAATTGCTAATATTACTTGTAGTCTCCATCCTTATAATGGCTGCACAGAGATATCATTACATCCAGATTGTTTTTTTCTTTTTCTTTATATATACTGCCAAGAGTATAATAAATTACCAGCTATGGATTCTTCAAATTCCCACAACTTTCATTCATTCCTCCCCCTTCTTTTTTTTAAATCCCAAAAAGTCCACAGGTATCTATGTAAAACTTCTTGCATTCTCCAAGTATTTTATATTGATTTTAATATGATCATGTTTGAAAGAGTGAGGTGAAGTACTGGAAAACATTTGTCCTGAGCATTCAGAAAAATCTAGTGTTTATTATAATTTTGACCTACTACTCTCTCACCAGCAAGACATACCCCTGATTAATACCTAAACCTAGCTAACTCTCAGGGTGATTTTCTTCATTTTGAGTCACTGCTAACCTTGTAAACACTGTACTAACAGTGCTGGCTGATTCACTTCTCCCTTCTCTTTCCAACACAATCTTTCCTTCACCACCTCTGCTAGCTTCAGTTTCAAAGGCAAGTCAATTTCAAAATTTTACTCTCAGTGAAATGAAATAAGTACTGTGAAAGCCATCACAGGTTTTCTTCTTTCCAGGTAGGAGTATAAATAAACCTAGCCTTAGAGATGTGAACTCCAAGTGCTGCGATATTCCAAGAAGACACTATTGCCTAAAGAAATGTTGAAAAGCAAGTTTTATTAAGCATGTTGAGTCACGAAAAAAGACATCACTGCACATCCTGCAAGGAAACACAAGGCTACAGCCAAAGAAATTGTTTTGTTGCCAGAACAAGGAAAAAACACTCTTAGGATGCATCCAGATCTCCCTTGCAGTGCAAGGGTGTGTCTAGCTTTCTCAGGATCAAGGTTTCTGTTCTATAGGTGTAATGACTGCTTTTATGTCTGCCATCTAAGGGGAAAAGTCCCAAAATAAGCATGTCTTATAAGTAGTCAAAAGAAAACAGCAACACTACCAGAAGTAAGAAATGAAAGCCAAATTGCTATTCCATTTGTTTTATCCAGCAGGCTCTCCCCATAATACACCTCAGCCTCAGAAGAGCATTTTTTTCTTTTCCCTCTTTTCTTCACAATTGTTTTTTTTAAACTTTCCATACCTGGCCCTCCAGTAGCAATTAGGGCAATTAAGAGTTAGCTAGTGGTAGAGAGTAATACAATCCATTTGATCTCCCTCCCAGGAAACACACATAAAACAAGAGGAGAGGGAAAGGGGAAGCTGCATTCAAAAATAATGGAAAATGTAAAGACAGGGCAAGACAGTCTTTTGATCAGTACATGCAGCTTTTCTGTCTGCCAGTTGGAGACCACTCAGCCACAAAATCTTACAGCACTGGCCTGTCACTCCTATATCAATCCTCCAATTCTCCTTCGTTCTCTTTTTTCAGGTCTAAACTCTGATTAGAAAGGTGTTCAGGCATTTCTTAAAGTCATCAAGTAACAGCAATTGTCTCCAAGAGCCCTGGCTATGAAAGACATATTATTCCCCCTTTTAATTCATCACTGTTTTGCTTATGTTCTGACATATAACAGACACACAACTTCCAGGCCTCCCCAGCACCTGAGGTCAAGTTAAGGTGATGTACATCCCTACTGCAGAGCCACTATCTTGTGCTTTGCCTGAAAAAGCACTCGGATGTCAGTAACAGGAAGTGTCCTGTTGTTTGATCTGCTCTGAAATGTGCCATTATTTTATCATTTAGTAAATCTGTTCCCTCAACATCGGTCTGCTCAATTTAAGCAGTTGAAGGTTCTACTATAATCACAAAAGGATGCAGACTCTAATAGGAGCAATTAATGGTAAAGCTTTAAAATCAACAACAGAAGGAAGAGCTAGAACAAACAGGCTGCCAAAGGGGTTCTGTCTGCAGCCTCCACTTTACGTTGCAAAGGTTCAAAGAGCAGCAGCCCTAGGCAAACACAGCTATTAGACTAGTTCACACTTCTGAATAGGAACTTCTCTAACTTATCTTAAAAAATGTACATGATCACATCAATTCACAGTGGTTTGAAGGAGTTTAAGAAAGAGCATGTTTTCCACCAAACTTTTGAATGTGTGCTACTCAGTATCTGCTCATACAATAGTGGTTTTACTGCCTATGTTCAGAAAGATGCTTTATCCCATGGTAGATCAAATAGTCCTACAGAAGGGCACAAAGATATTATTTAGCATTTCCTTCCTACTATCATGGTGGCTGTTGGTACACACCACTACTTATTTGCAGACTGGAATCTCCTACACTCCACAAATTTAAGCAGGTGGGAATGGGGAAAAAAATTCAACCCATGTGCACGCAAAGCCTCAAGCTGCAGCAACCATGACTGGTGTTGCAACCCTCCGGGACTATCACAACACCAGATCCATCAAAAGAAAATGGGTCAAAGCACATCCTCTCCATACAGAAACCAGTCAGCTGCAAGATCAGCATAAGCAGGAATGAGAAAGCAAGGTCACAGAAAGAAATCTCCTTCCAAAGAGCTTTGGCAATTGGCCTGTAACGTGCCAGCTCAGAGGAGAGGAGCACTTAATTGGACAACAGCAGGGCAGTGCAAGGCCATGCTGATGGCCCATAGGTCCCGGCAGAGAGGATGACAAGACTTAACCTTTCTGTGCCTTGACAGAGGAAAAATGAAAAACAATATTTTGGCAAAGAAAACCACAACAGAGTGAAATGAGCTGAGTAAATCCTGCTGAAGACCTGCTCTGCATTTGATGTGCTTTGGAGCATGACATTCTCCTCTATGTCCCCACTAGCAGGGAGTGAGAAAATTGCTCAGCTCCTCTTTCATCACTTCTGACTTGAAGTTGTCTGCACACCCAGCAGGTACCATCCTCTCTTTGAGGAGTTGACTTCACCCCATGGGCTGACCATGGAGCAGAAGTGGCTTGCCCACCTTACCTTTCAATCTCAACTCTTAACGACACACCACGGTTTCACTTCGCTGCCTCTGCACCAGCTTGGCTTCTGGGCAAAGCTGAGAAGTAAACACCAAGTGCAGCTCAGCAATGGTCATGCTAAAGCACTGGGCAGCTTTAGCACTGAAATGAGAACAACAAGCAGAAAGCAACACTGCACCAAGCGGGCATTTCTGCTGCCATTTAGAGACCTCTCACAGTGCTGCACTGACATTTAGTGACATTGCTCAGTCCAGTCAGAAGTTATGGGCCCAAATTGGGAACTGCTGGATAAACACGGCCTCTCCTTTACAAGCAGGCAGAGAATGTGATTATAATGCTGGTAGGCTTTAAGCCTGTGAAGGTGTGATGTTATTCTGCCTTCCCAGAGAGCACTTACACATACTGCTGAATGAATTATCTTTTAACCTTATAGCATAAAAAACTACAGGAAATTTCTTCTCAGGGAAGAGTACTTGGTTGTGGAAGGAGGGTCACTGTTATGTACACAAAGCCATTCCAAGCCACACATGTCACAACAATCAGCTTTGCCATGACTTCATATTTAGACCCTGCAGAGTCTGTTCCTGGACTTGAACCATACTTACACACACATCACTTCACAAAATATCTTGCCACAGCGACAATTTGCTAAGAGATGAAAAACATGCTGTGAATTAAAGGATGTAGTTTTCTCTGACTGGGTAAAAAGCAGTCAGAGTAAACACCCTTTACAGGCACATGAACTGAGTAGGCAAAACTGGTCCCTCCAGTAATACACTGAAGAGAGGAAAAGAAACCACAAGAGCTGGAGATTTTAAAATAAGAATATGAAACTGAAGAACTGACTTTTTGCAGCCCTTCAATTGTCTTATCTGCAAGAGAGTGGAGGTAAACTTATCCCAGCAAAATCCCCGTAAGTATTCATGTCTTGGCTTCCTGTTGGACTTTTCTCTTGTAATCTCAGTTCAAATCTATCTTTCATTGCCTCTCTAAACTTATATGCTCATGAGGTTTCCATACTGAAAATCTCCTTGAGCTGGTGTCCATCCACAGTTCTGGCTGCCTCTGACACAAATCCTTGAATACAACAGAAGTTTACAAATATGAAATTGAAAGAAAGCAGCATTCCACCTCCACCTTCACACTTCAGTTGTGCATATGAAAAGAACTTGTCAGAGGCAACTGTATTTCAGTGACAAAGGAAATGTAACAAGTTGTAAATAGCAGCCTTGGAGTTTGCTCAGCTCTGAGAAACTGAGAAATACAACAGAGAGGAGACATTGGTTTGTGTTTGGATAGGCACACAGGGCAACCAGGCTTAAGGATCCCATTTAGGAGCTAGATATTGGGGCAAACATTTCAGAAGCTGCTTGGGAAGATTTCCCCTAAGGACACGGAGAAGTTGCACTCATCATTTGCCTCCAGTCTTTATCCACAGCAAAGAATCCATCTAGCATATGAATCCCAGCATCACAGTCAGGCCACACACCACATCACCCTACAACTTTAAAGCCACTAATCTCTACTTTAAAATATTCCTGAAATTTAACATAACCAATCTGTCAAAAGCCTTATGTCAGTTATTCAGCAGCTCCCATGTTGCAGGCGTCCTATGTGGCAGATCATGCTCAGTTAGCCCTCCTGCAGCCATGCTACTGAGACTCTGGGGAAGGAGAAAGGTTATGGAACAGGAATTAAAGAGAGCTCTGTGGGTCCACTGAAACCAAAACCAGAAATGTGGCTTTTACAAGAGCTGCCTCACAACCTGTGTACTGTTTGGACAGAAGTAAGCATTAATCCACCTTTACTTACTTAGAAAGTATTGTGTTAGTGTAGTGTTCAGCATACTGTAATTTCATTTACAGACTTGCACAGAACATGAAGAGGGGATCAAGCAGAGGAACTAGCTCTACAGCTGGAGGGACTCTCAGCTAGACTACTCTAAAAACAGATTTTATCTTAAGCTAAAAGAAGAATGAAGCAGAGCTCCACGTGAGAAAGCAAATTTTTTAATCTGACAGAGCAAGGCTTATAGGCAAAAGGCAGCCTTCTGCTCAGTCACAGCCTTAGGGCATGTCCATCTACTCCAACAAGTGCAGACAGATCTGAATGCCTCTGTACTGTTTGCTGGAAAGCCAGTCCCAGTCACTAAAATGCAACACAGCCCATTAGAAAACAGCCTCATGGAACAGCTTGCTGGCTCAGATGCAATGCTATGCCAGTGTGGCAGACAGCTTCCAAACCAGAGTTGGCATAATGCTCAACTCTCTGTGCAGATGCCATCTTGTACACCTCAGGAAAGAGCTTCCTGTAGGTTGATCTCATTATCTGTGACACTTTAGCTACTGGCTACAGCTTTCTGAGACCCAGGCAGCTGTGAGCCCACAGGATGGAACAAGGGTCTGAGCAGAGCCCTGAGCTCTGTTTGCAGCCAAGGTCCTAAAAAAAATGTCATCTTTGCTGTTGTCCTCAAGTGCCAGACAGTAAGTGTGACACATGATGCATACTATGGCCACATAGTAGAGAATTAAAAACTATCTCCTGTGTCACTTTTTTCTTCCCTGTTTGTGATTAAATGTATTTATACACACACTCCCACATTCATGCAAAGCTATCATCTCATCTACTGTACATTTTACTATTCAGGTCTCAGAAATTCCCACCAGGGCCCTGCAAACCATAGCAGGGAGGCAAGTAGTTTAACATATCAGACCAAAGTCACTTCAGTTGTAATAGATTTTTCTAAAAAAACATTCAAGGCTCATAGGGATTATTCAGGCTGTCAAGGCATTGCTATCAAGCACCGAGCACAAGAACTGAAAGGGCTGCAGCCCCGTCATTTCAAACTGCCAATAGAGTTAAGTGGTTTGCAGCAGTTTGTGGTTGACTCATTTCTTCCCGTTTCAACATACACAACTCAAACGAAGACCTTACTTTAGCTGTGACCCAAAAGAAGAGAGAAGGTGGCTCATCCCCAGTGAATTCAGATGAATAAGGCTCCTGGTAAAGCATTGAAGTAGCGGTGGTATCTTTTATTAGATTAAGTTGTACAGCTCAAAGAGTAGACAAGCTCTTTTTGGTATCTGAAACAGAAGTAGGAGATTGCAAATGCAAGTACAAGCTGAAAGCAAACTATCATAGTTTTATTAGATATGTATCAATTTGATCATCTTTGAAAGTAAAGGTAGCTTTACCTTACTGGGTAAGGTAAAGGGGGAGGGAGGCAGGTGATAAGGCAGTTATCTCAGTGTCACAAACTTATGAAAGGATTCAAGGAAAAGACAGCATTTTCCAAAGGATACAGCATTGGCTAACATTTAGGCAGCAGAATCTTACTTCAGCAAGTTTTCTTCTCTGTGCTCATTGCCACCCTCATCCCATCCCAGCTGTGCTGGGCCCTGAGCAACGCAAAGCACAACCCCCGTCCTTCAACAACAATGGGGCACAAGCCCACCCCCATGTGTGCTCTTACTTAATACCATAAGCAAGACAACAGAGTAGTTTCTTGGGCAGTGTGACAGCTATGCTGGGTTAAAACATCAGCTTTCTCCACCAAAAAAGGCAGTATTCTAGATATTACATTATTTCATTGAGAGTGACCGTCCAACAAGAAGAAGCAGGCATGTTTCCTGACTGTGTGACTTGCCTGGAAGTTGGTAGATGCCATGATGGTTGCCTACAGCTCTCCCTCTCAGTCCCTACTCTTTGATTCTAGTCACAGAGGGTGGAGACAGGCAAACAGGTACAAGTTACTAATGATGCATCTGTACAATGCTGGACCCTCAGGAATAGTGAAACAGAACTACAAAAAGCACCAAGCAGCTGGTGGGTCTCTTTCTGTCCAGTGTAACACCAGTCAAGTTGAGATTTCATTACTGCTCCAGCAAAGAGAGAATAACAAGGAAAGGCAGCAGTGCTATTCTACAGGCAGCACAAGCCTCTAAGACAGTGCTGTATCCAGAGAGAGTGTCTCTACCCCCAGCCCTGTTCCTTTGTTGGCTGAGTTGACCAATGGCTAGAGATGAGTGTTCAGTTCCATCAAGAGGTTGGTCCAGTTAAACTTGCAGTCCCAAAAGCTCTCCTGCCAGCATTAGGGGTGAGCTCTTTCAGCTGTGCTGAAATATAAGTTGGCCGATACTATCAGAAGAATTTACTTTGAAATCTAGGTGCACCACAGTTTATTTTTCCAATATTTTGAAGTTCACACACATACACACAGATGTCTCAGTATTAGTACAGCTAGCACACAGGGGACACACTCACCCCAGTGACCATCTTCCTCCCCACAACAATCCCATGGAAAGCTAAAGAGATGCTACATATGCACATCTAAAAAATTATTTTAGAGGGGAAAGTTGTGTTACATACAGCACAGTGCATTGCACTGCTTCACCTGAGGTTCATGCTGCAGAGCTGGTACCCACAATGGCATCACAGGGATAGCAGTACCCACTGCCCTCATGCCACATGGCTCCCTATTAAACGCAGAGGTGAAGCATACTCTCAAATGTCCAGGTCTGGTTCGTATTCATCTCCCTCACACAGGCACAGTCCTGCTGGGAGAAACATTTCTTTTTGCTCTCTGACAAAATGACCTTGGTCTTGTCAGTGCAAAGTAAGTCCATGCAGCAGAAAGCAACACTGTGCAAAAATACCCAGGCAAGCTTTGATACAGCTCATTAGTATCATTAGTAATCATACAGGTATTAAAAGTAGGCTAAATCAGCCCAAAACCGTATTGCTAACATGTCTGACTGGATTCAACCACCTAACTGGCCCTTTCAAAACTGGGCTGTCCTTTCTGCATAACACCAATCATACTAGGTCAATTTAACCTCCATGAGCTTTCCATCATTTACCAGCAGTCCTGGCTGACTGGGGAGGTCCCGACAGATTGGAAATTGGCCAATGTGACGTCCATCTATAAGAAGGGTCGGAAGGATGATCCAGCAAATTACAGGCCTGTCAGCTTGACTTCAGTGCCAGGAAAGCTGATGGAGCAGCTCATCCTGAGTACCATCACATAGCACATGCGGGACAACCAGATGATCAGGCCCACTCAGCATGGGTTTGTGAAAGGCAGGTCCTGCTTGACAAACCTGATCTCCTTCTACAACAGGGAGACCTGCTTATTGGAGGAGGGAAAGGCTGTGGATGCTGTTTACCTTGACTTTAGTAAGGCCTTTGACACCGTTTCCCACAACATTCTCCTGGTGAAACTGGCTGCTCGTGGCTTGGATGGGCACACGCTTTGCTGGGTAAAAAACTGGCTGGATGGCCGGGCCCAAAGAGTTGTGGTGAATGGAGTTAAATCCAGTTGGCGGCCGGTCATGAGTGGTGTCCCCCAGGGCTCGGTTTTGGGGCCACTCCTGTTTAACATCTTTATTGATGATCTAGATGAGGGGATCGACTGCACCCTCAGTAAGTTTGCAGATGACACCAAGTTGGGTGGGAGTGTTGATCTGCTCGAGGGTAGGGAGGGTCTGCAGAGAGACCTGGACAGGCTGGAGCGATGGGCCAAGGCCAACTGGAGGAGTTTCAATAAGGCCAAATGCCGGGTGCTGCACTTGGGCCACAACAACCCCCAGCAGCGCTACAGGCTTGGGGAGGAGTGGCTGGAGAGCTGCCAGTCAGAGAGGGACCTGGGGGTGTTGACTGACAGCCGGCTGAACATGAGCCAGCAGTGTGCCCAGGTGGCCAAGAAGGCCAATGGCATCCTGGCTTGTATCAGAAATAATGTGGCCAGCAGGGACAGGGAAGGGATCTTACCCCTGTACTCGGCACTGGTGAGGCCGCACCTCGATTGCTGTGTTCAGTATTGGGCCCCTCACTACAAAAAGGACATTGAATGACTCGAGCATGTCCAGAGAAGGGCAACGAAGCTGGTGAAGGGTCTGGAGCACAGGTCGTATGAGGAGCGGCTGAGGGAACTGGGGTTGTTTAGTCTGGAGAAGAGGAGGCTGAGGGGAGACCTCATCGCCCTCTACAACTACCTGAAAGGAGGGTGCAGAGAACTGGGGATGAGTCTCTTTAACGAAGTAACAAACGATAGGACAAGAGGGAATGTCGTCAAGTTGTGACAGGGAAGGTTTAGACTAGATATTAGGAAGCATTTCTTTACAGAACGAGTTGTTAAGCATTGGAATGGGCTGCCCAGGGCAGTGGTGGAGTCCCCATCCCTGGAGGTGTTTAAGAGAAGGGTCGATATAGTGCTTAGGGATATGGTTTAGTTGGGAACTGTCAGTGTTAGGTTAATGGTTGGACTGGATGATCTTCAAGGTCTTTTCCAACCTAGATGATTCTGTGATTCTGTCATTCTGTGAAAGGAGGGGTCACCCACAAAAGGGGGTCAAGAGGATGGAGAAAACACAGAAAGTCAGTAATGCTGGGAAGTAAGGGCCCCAG
Source organism: Strix uralensis (assembly GCF_047716275.1). NCBI lineage: Eukaryota > Metazoa > Chordata > Aves > Strigiformes > Strigidae > Strix > Strix uralensis. The sequence goes on along the minus strand of NC_134012.1, from coordinate 9,477,889 downwards.
GGAAGGGACACACACGCTCACTTACATGTGCACACAGAAACACACACACACACACACATGCTGCCAAGATCAGCTGCCTGCAAGTTTCCTCCAAGGTTCTTCAGGTATAGAGGTGCCTGCAGCAGTGGCCCTTGGAAATGCAGGGGGTTGACTGCTCACATGTGGTTATCATAGACAGTTTCATTTTTTTGACAAATCAACAGGAATTTAAATCCTATGTGAAAACTGTACTCCAGGTCATGCCCTTCTTCCCAACCCTGCAGCCCTGACTCAGAGCAAAGGGGCTCAGGGAGCTACAGAGGGCAGCCCCAGGCAGCCCCACAGCCTCTGACCACCCAGCAGGCAAAGAAGCCACCTCTCCCTCACTCCTGTATATCAACACAAAGAGGCTGGAATATTTTGTAAAAGGAGGGGTAAGTCCACAAGGGATGGAAAACATCTCTGAACCGTGTCAGCTTGAAGTCTAATGCCTGTCTGGAATGAAAGAAATGCATCTGACAGCTGCTCAGACAAGACAGACTGATAGTTGCCCATGGTCATACAGGCACATTTGGCTTCCTATAGATTTTCTTTTTTGAAAAAAAAAAGATTGCTCTTTATTGATGATTGGATTTTTATTGGTGATTTGCTTCCTGGTTTTTCCTTTTTATTGTCATTTTTCAAGGCTAATGGTCAAAACCAAGAAGGGTAACCAAGCATGAACAAACTCAGACAGCATAAGTTGAAGGCAAAACAAGAACTGACTCACATACAGTAGTGATAAACAGAGAGCAGAGTGTCCTGTATTGTTCACTGTCCTTGCTGATCACACCCGTAATGATCAGTACTATACAGCGAAGGAAGGTCCACCATTGTTAAATGACAAAGCACCTTGCAAAACACTGAAAAGGTACATGCTTTAAAAAAAACACAAACAAACAAACAACCAAACAAAACAACCAAACAAACAACCAAAAAAAAAAAAAAAACCACCAAAAAAACCCAAAAATCCCACAAAAACCAAAATGAAGACCAGGAACCATGATCTTTTTAACCATCTTTTTAGAAGAAAAGACATCTGCTGCCTGCATATGTACCAGAAACTTTCAGGATGCCACTTGGAGGAGAGGCTTCATTTTCCACGTCCTCCGGGTTTCTTAATAAAATGGGTATTTTTCTGGATCAATATTTCCCAGCCCACTCTATTTTCATTGGGCATGGAAACTCCAGTCTACAAAGTGTGAACAAATTTGCTTCTGTAATTCCCCAAGGCTCATTAAAAGGATTATGGAACTTGGAAATAAGGAACATTAAATATCAACCTTTTTCAAAAGATAGCAATGACAAGTGTCAAAACATTATCCAGAATGATTCTAACTGCAATCATCAGTGCAAGCAAACAGGCAATGTTGTCACATATTCTCAGCTATTACAAGTTCTAGTTCATTTATTTAACGAACCTTAGTCGAATGGGAGTGGACTGTCATGCAGACTAGTTACAAAGTCTAGTACAGAACAAGAACTATCTGTCTACCTAGAAAATTTCTGACTCATTCTTTTCATTATTCAGAGAGAGTAAAGATTAAGGCACACTCCAACGTCCACCCAACTGATTCAGAGATCTGTGGAGTTGAAGTGACACACAGCTACAGCTGTAGATCACTGTAGGAATCACCATAAGGCAGCCAAGGATGCTTTGCAGAGAACCTGTGGTATAGTTTACACATGGTCCTGTAGCTATTCTGAGTTGTCATCTGAATCATGCTGCCTCTTAACAGGAGGTGATTAACCCCAGTGCACCTCACTATGAGAGAACCTGATTTTGAGGAGAACATTACTGTGGTTTGGACAACAAACAAGCTGAGTTCTTATGAGAGAACAGACTGTCTCCGAGTCTGACAGAAGCCTTCTATGTTTGATTTGGCTTCCAAAAAAAGACAAGAAATACTTTTAAGGCACTGTGGGGTTATTTATCCAAAGACTGCTACAAGGAAATTGTATTATTCATGTATTGCAACTAGTAGCAAAGCTTCAGCAGTTGGTCAAATAGGTTTTATCCACAAAATTCAAATATATTCTACACGTAAAAATGCACTGTTACTACAAGATAACCTCTAAAGTGTTATGCCAAGATACTGAATCTTTTAATTTACTAGGATGCTGGTTTCTGAGGAATGCAGTTGTTAATGATTCTGTCCAAATGTCAGAAGGGTTTGTTGAGAACTGGCATGGCATGACCAAAACAGTCAGCAAAAGCCAATACAATGACCTCTGAGTTGTTTCTTCTGCTAAGGACATTTAATTCCACTAATATCTTTAAGTCTCTGAAAACTACATAACTGCTTCTTTGAATATACATAACACAAAACTAGGATCAGGAAATTCAAAGTTAACGTGGGACAAAATACTAGTTGCACAGACTGTACCAAGTTGTCCTACTGATACAATTAATAATTTTGCCAGAGTTGAAAGCTGGCAAAAGCTTTCTTTCCAAGCAGAGCTGTAACAAATGCTTGAAATGGGCAACTGCATTTAGTCCTGAGGGCCAATGTGCCTGGGAAAGTCTACTGCTTATCAGCGGGGTAAGCACAACTGTGCCTGCTCTGTCCACAGTCATGAGAAGGCAGCATGACTTACAGGCATCCCACGAGATAGGCAAAACACAGGCTGCTCAATATCAGCTATGGTGGTGCTTTTTCTTAATGGTGCTGTTAATGAACTAATCACATTGAAAAAAGAAGGGGGGGGTGGGGGGGGCATTTTATGCAGACCACTGAGCACAGAGGAGAGAGCTCTTTGTCAGCCACTAATAGACTTTGCTGGATTTCTAACTAATGTAAAGGTAATCAATATTAAAACCAAGACAAATGCTTATATCAAGCCACAGAGATTATACCTATCCAGGCCCTTAGAGAACAGAGAAGGCCAACAATACACTTGTTGTTGTCTCAGATGAATTGGGAGAGTTCTTGCAGTGGAAAGCTGCACTCCACATTTTCTCCTGCCTCACATCTACCCTCTCCCCTATGTATGCATCAGGTTTAATGCATTTCCTCTATATTATCTCCAGTCCAGATGGCCATACGACATGATTTTCCTCTCCACATAATACCAAATTCACATGTTTTAGTAATGAACTGACTTCAGTATAGGCCAGTACATTCTGAAATCAGCTCAGAGGAAAAATGTCTCCTTCAACAAGGGTAAAAGCAGAAATGTCAATTAAAAAAAAAAAAAATGAACACAACATAAAAAACCCCCAAACACACACAAAAAAACCCCAAACAAACTGTCCTGAGGTGCTCTGGGAAGGGTCGTCATTTACACATCCTCCAGGGATCTGCTTCACAGCTGGTAAAGCTCATTATCTGTTGTGAAACAGTGTGCAGTCTGTCTCCAAACCAGGAAACCATAAAAACTTACTCAAAGAAAGTCATCTAGGAAGACAGTCTTAAAGGAAATAAAAAAAAATAAACAGCCTGCAGGAGAGATCACAAAGGAAAAGTGGATTGGACCAATATGGTACTTTCTTGTAGCATTTTATGAACTGCTACTGTAAAAGTGTCTTGAAGTGCCCTGAGGAAAAATCGGCATCCGAAGTCCCTCCACAAATCTGAAGATTTCCAGTTCCAGTAAGAAGAAAGAGTACATTTACGTACTGTGTTTCTTTGAAACCATCTTTTTTTCCTTCAAGGAAGCTATGTAAAGCATCATCTCTCATCTTTGAGAATTTCCCCTAATTCTCAACATCTCACCTAATTTACCCCAGAAGTCAGAGCTGTGTAGTTTTATAGTAACGTCCACTTCTTCCTTCAACCAAAAAAAGGGGGTCTACTAGAACAAGTCTAATTTAAAGATTTTGGAGCACCATGGGATTGCCCCTACTTGGTGAATTTCTCATTTGCCCCCAGAAAAGCTAATAAATATGATGAAAGCAAAGACAAACTGTAGGTTTTGTCCCACTTCGTCTTCCTCATTTTGTAGCACTGTATAATTCAGGCATAATTTTTTATTCCCTGTTATTTCAGAGAGGCCAGCCCTCACAATTTAAAAGGACTTCAGACATTGTCTATGATTCTAACCATGTGAGGGAAGCAAACTCTTAGTTCAGTTCTGTCCTCTTTTATGGACAAAGGCAGTGACCTCCAAGAGGCCTGAAACTTGCAAATGTGTCATCATCTGAATGTATAATTAAATGTATATGTAATGTAATTACTTTATGAATGTAAGTATTTTCTTCTACGACTAGCTCTGGTCAAGTGAACCTGGTTTCCTTTAGCTTTACAAGATGAAGAGGAAAGACATTCTCAGGATAAAGTTTTCTTTCTAAACTGTCTGTTAAAAAACCAAAATACCTGCCTGACCCTGCAGGCCATGTTGTTGATAGGAGCATTAAAAGAGGGCAGTAAGCCCTAAAGGCTTCATAGGAGAATGGATTTCACTGAGCTTTGTGTACGTGAAAATACAGAAAACACCACCGGTCTCTGTCTGCACTGCCACATTCTCCTGCTGTAAACCCCAGGACAGGTCCAGCCCACAGTGTGGAGCGTGCCCCATGGCCATGTGTATTGGGTTTGCATGACAAGGTTTTGGTAACAGGGCGACTACAGGGATGACTTCTGTAGGAAACTACTAGAAGCTTCCCCTAGAGTCAATGCCAGCCAGCTCCAAGACAGACCCAGCACTGGCCAAGGCTGAGCCCATCAGTGATGGTGGTAACACCTCTGTGATAATATATTTAACAAAGGGAAAAAAACCTGTGCAAGGGCAACTGTAGCCACAAGAGAGGAGTGAGAATATGTGAGAGAAATAACTCTGCAGACACCAAGGTCAGTGGAGGAGGGGGAGGAGGTGCTCCAGGCACCAGAGCAGACATTCCCCTGCAGCCCCTGGTGCAGCCCATGGTGGGACAGGCTGTGCCCCTGCAGCCCGTGGAGGTCCACGGGGGAGCAGATCTCCACCTGCAGCCCCTGGAGGACCCCACACCAGATCAAGTGGGCGCCTGAGGGAGGCTGTGGCCCTGTGGGAAGACTGTGCTTGAGCAGGCTTCTGGCAGGACCTGTGGACCCCTGGAGAGAGGAGCCCACGCTGGAGCAGGTTTGTTGACAGGACTTGTGACCCCATGGGGGACCCACGCTGGAGCAGTCTGTTCCTGAAGGACTGCAGCCCGTGGAAGGGACCCATGCTGGAGCAGTCAATGAAGAACTGCAGCTTGTAGAAAGGAGTTTTGCTGGAGAAGTTCATGGAGGACTGTTTGGCGTGGGAGGGACCCCATGCTGGAACAGGGGAAGAGTGTGAGGAGTCCTCCCCCTGAGGAGGAAGGAGCGGCAGAGACAGTGTGTGATGAACTGACCACAAGCCCCATACCCCATCCCCCTGCAATGCTCAGGAGGAAGAGGTAAAGACTTTGGGAGTAAAGTTAAGCCTAGGTGGGAGGAAGGTGTTTTAAGATTTGATTTTATTCATTATCCTACTCTGATTTGATTGGTGATAAATTAAGCTAATTTCCCCAAGTCAAGTCTCTTTTGCCCGTGACAGTAATTGCTGAGTGATCTCTCTCTGTCCTTAACTCCATCCACAAGACTTTTGTTATATTTTTCTCTCCCCTGCCCAGTTGAGGAGGGGAGTGATACAGTGGCTTTGTGGGACACCTGGTGTCCAGCCAGAGTAAACCCACCATACCATGGTCAGCCCTGACACTAATGGGCAGTGCTTCACAAGCTGCCATCTTGCTTCAGGAAGCAAGGCTGGAGCGCTGGGTGAGTGCAGCACCAGAGAGACCTTCCTCATAGCCGTCCTCCCCTAGATGTGCCAGGAATCATCCCCTCACACTACACTGCCATTCACTCCACTCTCCTTCTCCCAGAGCTGCGCAGCCAATGCCATCACCCCACTTAGCCATCCGTGTGCAAGCTCTCAGAACCACCTAACTACTTCATTGAGTCCAAAGCAGCATCCTCCACATGTGCAGCTTAGCTAGACAAAGCAGTGTGCTAGGATTCTTGTAAATAATACCACCTTGTTTACAATACTGGGACTATCTCCAGGTCCGGGGCAGATGGAGTAGCTGAGCAACCACTGATGATGGGAGCAGATCAAACCCACTAAAAAGCAGTGCTGCAAGACTGTGGCTTCTAACTACAGAACCAAGACCAGGACTACCCTGTGTGTCTCGGAGGTGTTTCCTTGTGTCCATAACACCGGCTTGCCTGTCACCACTTCATTCACAGGTAGATACAGACATGGACAATCATCCTTCAGATGGAAGGGAACCCAGCCACAGGTGACGACCAGCCTGGACCAGCCTGCTGAGCAAGCTGTCCTTGAGCTGTCCTAGAAGAGGTTGTGAATGTCCCCCATGAAATGCAGAAAGCAGAAGCAGCACTGGAGAAGTAAGAGGGAGAGAGAGAAGAATAAATCATTGGTGAATGCAGAAAAAAATGAGCAGTTCTATACTGTTCCATTCTCCTTGTTACATCAGTTATTTCTATGTGCTATATTACAGTGCAAAGAAAGTCAGAAAAAGCAAAATTCCCCAGACTTTAGTCCTTGTTCTGTGCCTTTTCTAGAAAGCTCATCTTGCCTTGGCTGGTGGTAGTTTGCACTTACCTGTCATCATGTATTGCTTAGTGACATTAGTCCTGGTTTATTTCCCTTCTGAGAGGATGTTCTTGTAAGTTTGTCATACAGCAGTAACTTTAGCTGATCTTATCACTTATTAAAAAAAAAAAATCTATTAAGTAAAATCTGAAACTTGTACTTCTCAAGTATGTCAAATCTGGAATGGTCAGGAAGATATCATCATTCACTAGAACATAAAAATTCATGCTGCTACCACTGTCATCTAATGGTCCTGACCATGAAGAACTACAATTATCTTGACTTTGCACTGAGGAGCTAAAATCCCAAAGTTCCAGTGGGACCATCTTTCTCAAATAATAGACCAATAAATGTGATCAGACCCCACTGCAGTGTTAGTTATCTGAAATAACAAGCAAATCAAACTACTCACTGTTCAAATATCTTTTTAATTAAAATTCCTTTGTGAAATTCACCACAGCTATAAACCAGAATAGTAATTAGTAATGTGGCATAGATGATTAGGACTTGGGTCATAATGAAAATAGATACTGCTGATTAATAAATAAATTGTCAACTAGCCAGGCCTTTGATGCAATAACAGCATAATTCTGACCATTTGTTTCTTCTTTAAAAAAAGAATCTGAACTTAATGTAACGTGGGCAAGAATACAAAGAAAAAAGGTCACTGCTGCACTTTCCCTTCCCTGATAGTGAAGAAAAACAATGAAAACTGAAATAGTAACTTTTCTGCCTCTATCTCTCCACCCCCTCTTCAAGGCAAATAAACTACCTCTAGCAATACTCATCATGCGACTCCGGGATTTTTGTATGATGGTAACAAGCTGTGTTTGCTTCAGTTGCATTCAACAGAAACTCCTTCACAAAGACTCATCTGAAAAAGAAAGGGATGTGGAAATGTCATGTATTTCAAAAGAAGTGAAATATTGCAAAGAAGCAAAATTACTTACCTTACTTAAAGTGGAAGAAACTGCATGTGGGAATGATACAGTTCCTCTTCTGCAATGACCTCAGAACAAGGTTTCCTTAGCAAGAAACCATTCCCCAATTCCCTCATCCAGATTTATGCATCTGTCCATGCTTTCTATCTAACTTCCCCTTATGTGATGCAGTAGTGGCTACAAGTTGCACCCTAGGCTTCTCTGCCCAGACCATCTGCACAGTTCTGTCATCAGGGCTCTGGCGTAAAGGCAGATATTTCTGGTGCTACACAACCCAAATGTTAACCTTTCTTTAAATCCAACAACATTGCCAATGCTTTTGTGACTCTGGCAAGCCCTAAACAGGTAGCTGGCAAACACAAAAGGCTTGAGCCAATCTGTGGTTTTCCATTCAAACAACCCACACTGGTGACATAGGACAACTCAAGAGAAGGCAGGTTAAGTTTAGGAGAAAAGCCTGGAAGCCCATATACAAAGGGACACAAAAACTAACAGGCCTTGGTCTAAATTAATGAAAAAGTTTTTAAAAAAGAACAACTCAGTCACATTCAATCATACCCACAGTGACACCCACAGTACCTTTGGGGTGAACGTGGCAACTGGGCTCTCCAATCAGTCTGACAAGGAGGCATGTCTCAGTCAGCTTGTTTCGTTTCAGCCTTACCTCACTAAATAATCTGAGAAATTTAAACTTTTTTTCTTTTGAATTATTCCTCCCCATGATTTTCTTTCAAGATGTAACACAGCATGGTGTTGGAGATACAGTAACAATGCATGAGACACTACACTGAAACCCAGGTGACCACAGCTCAAGACTTTGGTGAAGGCATTCTTGTCTAACTTTGGACTCAGCTTCACATCAGTAACACAGCAGCAGATTTCAATGGGCTGTGACAAGACTACAACCCATTGGGCATCCAGACACCACACATAAGGACAAGCATACATGGAGACCAAAGGCTCTCTGCATCAGTGAAGTTACCCAGACCTCACAATAATCACCTTTGGGCATTCCATGTTTTCCAGACAGAGTTGTTAAACTCTAACCTGAGACTGCAATCTGACTGTTGGGGTTTTCGTTTGGCCACTTCAAACTTCTGCAAGCCTGCTCTCACTGCAGAAGCAGGCTCATGAAGAACACTAATGATGACAACTACACAGCTAGGGTGTGAGAGCTAAGGGTTAAAGGTTTGCGAGCTTTTATGTAAAACACATATTCCCTAAGAGATCAACTGAGGACTTGCACCAGCTGAGAAAGATGAGAGGTGCAGGCCTTCATCAGCTCCAATCTGAAGGAAATTGAAAGTAGGATTTGCTGTTCATTAAGGACACTCAGTCACAGGCTGCCAATTTCAGTGAGACACTAATATTTATAAAGAAGAGCAAGAGTCCAAGGAGCAGTACACATAAAACTGCAGTAATTAGTCACAGAGTTTAAGGAGGAGGAGACTACCTGAAAAAATAAAAGAAAAAACAGACAATAATAAGTGAAGACCTAAAGCTGAAGAGTGTAAGAGTCACCTCAGGCCATTTTAGAGAGGCCACAGACAAGCAGAAACTAATGTTATCCAAGGAAACTGATAAATATTGGCAATAAACTTAAGACTAACTGTTCATATTAAGGTATCCAAAAAGTAATGTTAAGGCACTGGTAAAAGTGGTAATCATTGGTTTTCTACTAAAGACCTTGTAATTGACCCATTTTCCTTACGAAAACAATCACGAGAAACCTAGTTTATTAATTTAGGATGCCCATACTTTTTCCATAAGGAAACAGCATCCAAAATTGGACTGCTAGGATACAAAGTATTTCACTCTGTCAGGCAACAAAGGAAAAAAAAAAAAAAGAGGAAAAAAAACCAAAACAAAAACCCAATGTTTAAACTATGAAGACTTTTTTAAAGTGGGTTTGGCAAGAAATTTATATATCAGCTGCAGTAAGATCTTGACCCGCCAGTCATGAAGTTGACTAGTGACTTCTTAGTTTTACCTCACTGCTGGTTTTGGTCCCTACTCCTCAAGATTAAGGAAAGAAAATAAATAAGGCTAAGAAGAAAAGCGTAGTGAGAAATATCAATTAATTTTCAGCAAAAATTACAGGCAATTCTTTGGGCCCAATGTCGCTTACTCTCAGAACAGCTTAAGCACCTATTTGTGATAACACTGTTTTTCATGACAATATGGGACTGCATGAAAAGGGAGTCAAGGCAAAATGAAAGAAGGAGTTCTAGTGCTTCCACAGTTTGCAATTAGACTAAATGAAAACCTCATCTCATTTAAGCTTTAACCCATCAGAAGCACATGTATTTTACATGTTGAGTTTATTCCAGTCCATGGGCCTCTTTTCCTAAAACACTTACTTAGAAAGAGTTATTGATAAAAGGACACACAGTGTTACCCTAAGTGGCTACTGAGATTCCACACACTGCGTAATAGGAAGAAGATCCTAGTGAAGCTTCTTCCCTCACAACCCTCTTCACTGTCATAGAAGGATGAGATTTGATTGAGCAAATACAATATTGACAGAATACAATATTACCAACAGCAAAAAAGAAATTACTATTTTGCTCTATTATTCTGTATGTGTATATACATAACTGCCTGAAGTACTTCAAAAATCAAACTCACACATAAAAACAGGCAACAGATGGCATCAGATGGAGATGGCAGATGTAAGCACATTAAAGAAACAACTGACTCCAGCAAATATTAAAAAAAAAGTATTTTTTATGTCCACATATATGTATATACGTATTTAGTTATCTAATTAGTAGTATCATGTGTTCCCATTTAGGAAAACTACCTGGGGCTTTCAGCTTGAATTTCTTGCCCTAAATTTTACTGATAGAGTTACTCTACACTAATAAAAAGAATTCCTTCTGCTGCAATGTTTTATAGACCCTGCAAACAGTCTGCTTCATTCATTACATCCTATTTCCATATTCACGTGCCCTGAACAGAACTCTGGATCATGTTCTCTGTCAACTTCCTCATGGCTGTGACCATTGTTTGCTGCCCATCTCCCCTCCTCCTGCTCTGTCTTGTGGGAAGCACAGCACGCTGCGCAGCACAGAGTAGAGATAATCACTACAGAGATATCCTCTTCCGTTTACCTTAGACATTGAGAAAATAAAGCAGGGAGAGCTGGTGGCTCCTTTCTCAGGAGGGGAGGAACATCCTTAGCATAACATATGGAGCATGGATGTAACCACATTTCTGCTGACTGCCTCTCTGATTTCTGGAGCAATGTGTCCTATTTACCACAAAAGTTTGTATGCCAGTTGCATTCCTACCTGAGTAAATTCTGCCATAGTTTGCCACACAAATGCCTTAAGCATGCTACTTTTACTCTGAAATGGTTATTGGTTTTAGCAATTCACTTAGCTTGAAAACACAGGAATGAAGGATATTTATCTGGGCTCAGAAATGCTTCTATAGTTGTGGTCTTTGACACCTATAACTTTAGATTTTATATTTACTTTTTCTTCCTTTCTACGTGCTAGAAATTTGGTTTTGAACAAGTGTATCATAAGTAATATTTCTAAAAATTGGTAAAAAACCCTGCTCTGTAAGAAAGGAGGAACAGATGGTTTAGAATATCTGGACCATTCCTTTTCATTATTTGGCTGACATTTAATTTACAAAAGGCAAAAACAGAGGAGTGGGATGAGTAAAGTGAAGTTCAAACTTGAAGACACAGAAAAGGATTACAGCGATTTTTTTTAAACCAAGGGATCAGTCTCTTCTTACTAGAAGCGCATGTCCAACAAAGGTCAATGCAGTTTTTTACTTCTTGGGATACCATGTTCTCTCTTGCTAGCTTTTGCAAGTAATGCTTGCTCACCTGAGAAAATCCACCCTGGCAAATCCACCCTGGCAAATTACAATCAGGCATTGGTTATTTGTACCTCCAGGCCCCTCTCCAAAACAGAAATGTCTCATACCCAGGGCATGAAAATATTAGTGACAAAAATTTTGTGATACCACTGTCCCCTTGGTATCACTGGCCATCATGAACACATTAAGGCTCTCCTCTGATGTCTTCCATAAAGAGGGAGAAATGTCTATCAGACTCAAAATCTTAACTATCAAGATGCAAAAGATCTAGGAAATATCTAAAATCCCATACCTGACATATTTTTTTCTCAAGGACACATAGGTTTTCTAGCACAAACCTTAAACACAGGACAAAGACAAACTTTCCCAGGAATTAGTTAAGTCAGTGACATGAACTTTTGAAGTTTTCAACAATCCAAGGTATTTAACAATCAACACAATCTTGTTATCTCTGTTCCAGTGTGAAAACACATCTCTGATCTCCCCTTTTCAGGTTCAGCACAGAGTAGTGCACATTTCAGCAGCTCTCCATGGCACACTTTACCCTTGATGAGGCAATTACTGTAGGCAATAGATATGTAAGATCTCATGCTCCTTACTGCTGTATAAAACCCTATACAGAATAAATACACTATACCTCACTTCAGAAATTGGAATAACCCATGCATTGCTGCTAAAGCTCAAAAACCCTACTCAGACTAAGGCAATATTTATTCCCCAACTGAAGATACAGCTGCAGCACCTGTAGATGTACTCAAACTATCGTCAGTGGAGTTAGCAGCAAAGACACACACCTACCTAAATTTCAATACTGTGTAATCTGCCAGGTTCCCCGGAGGATGTCTATAGCTTAGAGCACAATTTTGTAGCTATTAATATCCAGGTTAGTTAAGTTCAAGCTAGCTCACATACAACTGTACATGCTGCAATCTGCTTTCAATCACAGCACAGAAAATATCACAAAGAGTTAAAAAGCAGACTTAGCAACAAACCCCAAGATATTTTATGGGCTCTCCTGTCTGCACAGGCAGGCATAACTGGCTTCAGAATCGACCTGGAAGACAGCCAAGACCTGGCCACACACCACGTGAGGAAACGAGCGCTGTACTGTAATGTAGCTTCTCCCAGAGCCCTCCTGTGCTACACTATGCAAGGGTGCTCGCACCCGACAGCTCAGACACAGCCTCCAATGCTCCTTGTTTCTGAATAGGAGATTTTTCTCTATGTCGGAGCTACCCACCACTCCTGTACTGTAGAGAAAACACAACTCACTTTTCCCATATGTAGCTGAAAAGGGTCCTGGCACAGGAATGGGGCTCTTCTCCACAGGAGAAGGGTGTGAATTACTGATCAGTTCAGAAACATTTGTTACAGCATTGATTTGTTTGGGCAAATTATGAAATCTCTCTTGTGTCTCAGTTTCCCCATCTGTAAAATTCATGTATCTACCTGAGAGAAGCACAGTATTAAATCTAGGCAGCACTTCAGAGATTAAAATCTCTGGGTAGGTGCTTATTAAATATGAGGAACAGGTAAAAGTGCACACAGAACAATTACCATCATGTTATTGTCACATCTGTGCACTATTTTTGTGTGCCTTTTGTGGATTTTAATGTTTCTTTTTTCTTTTAAAAGCAGGTATATAGAAATATACTTTGGATTCTGCTGTTGCATGTAGACACTTAAAAGGGTTAAAGAGTAGAAATTTATTTTAATTAATCAGCAACAAAAGACAAATCTTTTCATGTCACTGTCACTGGCAACTAAACTAGTTTAAGAGATTGCTAGATTTCTTCTGCCCACTTGTCCCTGATCCCCAAGTTGGGTTTATGCAACCAATTTGAGGTGTATAGTGAAAGCACAGCCAGTGAAACTAGCTAGGTTAAATTAAAAAAAAAAAGAAACAAAAAGACACACGTGCACATTCCTTCCTTTCTCAAAAAGGAAAGGGATGAGAAAGGTTAATCTAGATCAAGTCTCCAACCTGGTTAAATGAATGGCTTTGTAAATATGGTGACATAGCTGGGGGACCTGAGCTCCCGCAGCAGTTTGACACCAGTGACATGGAAAAGCTAAGCTACATCTTATGTTGGAGAAGTAGTCTGGGGAAACACTCAAAGGCAAAAGGCTCCTGGGCTGGGTACAAACCTGTCTGTTAATTTCATAAATTTTTTTTTCAATTTTAATTTTGATGAGACCCTCAGATATGTCTGTGCTGCGTGGGTAGGTCCATATGTTGACACCCCTCTCTGCTGCCCACCAGCCCCACATACTTCTGTGCAGAGTTGCCCCACTGTGAAGCCCAAGAGCAAGGAGCTGCACGTCAAACACTCCTGCTTGTAGGGAAGGCACCAAAGCCATACCAGAGCCATTGGGTACATCATACTGCATGTTAGCTGTAAACCTGTGTGCAGGCACACTACCAAATAACCATTGGTTTGGGGCATTTTGGCATTTTCTCCCACTACTGATAGGCAGGTGGGGACAAAACACTGGTGCTACTGGCAGACACAGTTGTTGCCCAGGGCTGCCTGTCTCCAGGTGGCTGGATTAAAGAACAGCAGAAAACAGTTGAAAAAGAGACTTGCCTTTGTAATCCCCATTTTATACGTGCAAAGGGTACCCAGCAGGTTTGCTCATGAATACCCAGGAGCATCCCGTAGCTCCCCAGCTGGGGAGGTGGGCCATTGCCCCACATCTGCACCCAAACACAGGGACCTAATTGCACAGTCCTAATTGCACTGTGAGCATACCACTAAGAGCAGGCAACCTGGGCCACCCCTGCATTGCACATATAGAAATGTAAGTATGTTAAAGAGGGGAACCAGTGCTGCAATCCTGGTGAAGCTCTTGGTGAGGAAGCAGAGGGTGTCCAAGTTCCCACCCAGCAAATCCCTGTCAAACTAAGCCAAGACTATGCTGGCTGTTCTCATCTCAGAAGCTGCTTAAAAATACACTTAATATGCAGGTCTTGTCATGTCAGTTTACAAGCTGTTGGACCAACATGTCCTATGAAGACCTTTGGTCAGGTACTAGTCAGATAAGAAGAGCCCTTCCTCAGCAAGACAGAAGGCCCTTTCAGGTTTTGATGTTACACTGATTTTCAACACTAACACACTTTCCAGAAACAACCTCCCACTGCCCAAAGCTGCCTCTGGCCTGGGTGAAATTTCACTATGTGAAATGAAACTACAAAGACACAGCACTGAGACATCCCAAGAACTCATTAAATCTGGCACAAAGTTACACAAACTGTACAGGGGAAAGCAGTGAACAGATACTGCTAGCATTGCCTCAGTTTGCTTTATTTTCATACACCTATTTTGAAAGATATGTCAAAACAAACAGAAGACCAGAAAAATAAATGAGATGCATTTTCTGCAAGTGTTAAACTTTAAGCTAAGGCACAGCCTAAATGTTCAAGAAAAGTACATAAAGATAACCTGGCTTATTGTCAGACTTCAAACCTTTTCTCTCCAGCCTCTCTCTCACTTGAAAAATTTGTGTCGGTCCACTGACCCTGTCAAAATCAACAATTTGAAAAGCAAAGCTTATATGTCATGTTAATCAGGATGTTTCTGTTTACTAAAAAGCCACCAAGAGTTTGCATTTATATTTATATCCAGTGGAATTTATTTTTTGTTTGAACTACATGTGAACTCTATTTCCATTTTATTTGAACATAATTCCTAATATTAAACTATGTTATTTTGAATGCTAACTGAATGCATGCAGTGCTTTCCTATTTCATGTGTACTTGCTAACAAAATGAGAACAAAGTTCTCATTAAAATATCCATAAAACAATAATTGAACTTTATGATGGAAGAGGCACCTATACATTCTCCTCAGATGCTAGAAGCTGAGTAGATAGCACAACAAGGTGCCATCTGTTAATATTTATTGGTGAGGGAGAAATTGTTTATGTAAATGAACTGCTCCAGATGATATCAGACTTCCTTATTCCATTTTGTCTTATCAGGAGAAGGAAGACAAAAATCCCTTCAAACACAAGTTTTTTCCAGCTTCCTACACTAGCAAAAAGAAAAAAATCTTCCAGCTAGTAAAAAGTAATATCTGAAAAACTACCTATCTGCCCTAGGATTTATGTTTTACAGAGGTGTACAGCAAATGATGTTTCATGAATACTACATCTGCTTAGGGAAGCCATTCTCAGCATTTCAGAACTACTCACCAAATGGGACAACGCATTACAATAGACTTCAGTGGGAAGTGTCACGGTCTCCCACACAAATCACTGAGCTGCATCATGACTCTCATTCCAGTTTGCCACTTAATTATTGCATGGCCTCCAACAAGTCATTTTACATCTCTCCTTTTATTTCTGCTCACACATTTCTTCATACTCACTTTAGAGGTGGGAGAGTAGGTGGGTAAAGGGCTTGAAACATAATGGTAGATAATCTTTCTACCAGGAATAATGTTTTACTTCTCCTTTAAAAAAAATAAAAGCTGTCAAAGTGTAACCCTCATACAATGGGAACTACTGTCAAGCACTTCAAAATTAACATACACCAGCAGTATGCCTTGCAGTTCTGGGGTTTGGTACTGTGTTTATTCACAGTATTCCTCTTTCCCTCAGGTTTAGGTGTGCTCATTAAGAACAGGGTCCAGGGTTCTTGCTGTTCCCCATCCTGGGCATAGGATTTTAGTATAAAATTAATATAATAAACTTGACTCAGGTAAGACAAACTGTGCTTCTGCTATTTTCAGGACAAGTCCTGAGTAAAAAACCTACCTTCTACCAGACTGCAAAGCTTCTTCCCTGAAGCATGGAAATCTTCAAGTTGTTTTAAAATAAAAATTGCTATAGTGTCAAGGACAGCTTTTTCCTCTGATTCATACTTTGAAATAGCTTTATTGTTTCATTTCAAAACTCTCCCCTTGCCAATACCTGGCCAAAAACCCAGATTGAGGCACACATCCAGTGCATAGTATTTCAGTACAAAGAGTTAAAACTTATGCAGTCATGACAATTGACAGTAAAGGGGCATATCAGTCCCTGATGTGGTGCCATCCACATGATGACACAGTAAGATTTGGTGTTCACAGAATAAAATAAAAATAATTTTCCCCTACAACAAAACAGATTTTATTGTAATGTATACATCTTTTACAGCCTAGATTAAAATTTATCTGAAAACTTTTTAGAATATATTTTATTTAATAAAGAAACAAATAAATCATCTCTCCACTTCTCCTGTATTTTAGTCAGCTGCAGATGCAAAACAACAGCAAAAAAGTGAAGTTTAAGACTGTTAATTAGTTGGACATGTTTTTCACTTGATCTGAATTTAGAGAAGAATGCACCATTTTCTCTTCTTATGTCAAAGTATATTTCATCCACATCATTGCAGTGTCAACACAAACATATTTTTAAGTATCACTTAAGAGGGAAATTACACGCAGTTTTAATTTCCATCCACCTTTCAAAAGCACAACTAAAACCAGAAAACACCACAGCAGCAGGAACACAGACTATGCTAACTAAGAAAGAACCCCTAGCCCCCAGCTATTTATAAGCACAATAGCACTTGAGCACTGGAAAACAAAAAAGTCCATATCCAAATGCAGATGCAAGCTGAATATCATAAAATGGCCATCACTGGAGATATCAGCACAATTTTTCATAGGATAGGAGTAAATAAATGACTTAAAATTACTGTTTCTCCTCTTGCAATCTTCTATTTTCTAAGTCAACACAACAAAAATAGTCCCCGTATCTTGCTTTCATACTTTTCCAAGCAATTAGGCTTTCAAGGATGTGAATAAAATATTTTCAGGGTCACAAGTTCAGAAGGTGCAGGACTGTCTGCCTCTTCTCCTTAGCTAATCACCATGCACAGCTTGGGGCAATAAATTGTGCTATGGTTGAGAAGAGAAGTGGGTGGATGTAGGAGTTTGGTTGCCCTTGCTGTCTCCTACCAGAGGTGCTTTCAACAGCTGGTGCATCTAGTGGTCAAGGCTCACATTGCCTCTGAGAACATGATGTTTGCATGTGCTTACCCTCTCTAGCTCTGCAGAGGTAATTGCTAATCCATCTTTATTCATTTATTGCAAACAAGTACTTTTGTCTCTTTTCTGTGCCCTCTGCCAAAACTCTTTCATGCAACACTGGAAGTATCTGGCTGTAGTTCAGAGGAGTAGATTAAATCATCCTGCTGAGGCCCATGGCTCTACCATGACTGCAACTGACAGTAGAGAGACAGCATGGGCAGGGAGAATACTTACAGGCAGAAAGCCCAAAGGGATAGTTTCCAAAAAAAGGCACTGGTGGGACCAAAACAGGTTGAAAACTCATGTTGTTCTTCAGTGGCTGGAGGTCATCAAGGTCACGTTATTATTTCTTCCACCAGCAGCATTCTGGGGATACGTAATTTACTGGTACCATCTTCGCCTAATATCAAAAACTAAGGAAAATAATCAAATCTCCAGTTGCGTACAGCTTGGGCAAGTGCAAGACCCAGCCCCAGCTGCTGTTCTTCCCCTCTGTTCTGGAGCACAGCAGGCACAGGGACAGTGCAGCTGGGGTAGATCACAGCAGATTACTTGGCTGAGTCAAGATCCAAAAACAGGAGAGGTGTCCTGAGTCTGAAGTATTATACTGGACATAGTAATCACCTTGGTAGTATGATGGTCTCTGGTGACAGGGTCAACTTCACAGCTTGGGCTTCCTCATGTTATTTTCTCATTATCTTATGAAAATCTTGGTTAAAATTTGTTATGACTGTTCCACAACATATGTGGTAGAGACTGGTATGTGACACAATAAACTGCTGTGTTGTGCTGGACCCTGAGCAGAAAAGACCACTGCTGTTACTGCCTCCATGCAGGAGAAGTACAGGCTTCCTCACAGAAGTGAACAGCCTGATGCCCCAAGGCTTGTTCTCACCACCAAGCCTTGTAATATCCATGACACAACCACAATTTCACCATAAAGTTCAGCACAAGCATCTGCAAGGACTTACCTAAAAGCAAGATGATGTCTGAGGGCAGTGCTGATTCAGCCGTGCCTGCAGACTTCACAGATTCTGCCTTTGACGCCAAATACCATACATATCCAATTAGTTTTCCCACCTTGGCACAAATATTTTATCTAGACTAACATCCCCATTCTAGCATCTCTTCCACTTTCCAACAGACTGGTTTAGCAAACTAGAGTATGTATGATAAATCTGGCTTTTGTATTGCATGTAAAAAACCAATCTAAAAGAACTTTCATGACAACTCTTCAGTGATTAAATTACCTAACGTATTAAACTACATTTACCTCCTCAAGAACAATATTCCTCCGGGTGGAAAAATAGTAACTACTCACCTAAGACTTGCTTTCTTTGTTTTCCTCCTCATGCAGTGTCCTGACCACTGATATGCAAAATCTGTTCCTGCAAAAGTGGGGTCTATGACCTATACATATGGTTTAAAGACACCTCCTTTAAATTACTGCCTTCTCCAGGCACATTTCAAAATGTATCTTGTAACAAGATATAACTTGTAAAGTTCATTGAACAGCTTATTAGAGAGTGATTCTGGGGTTCCACAGTATTTGGGGGTGTCTTCAGAAACTCCTCTGGTGCTGTGCAGATTCAACAGGGTCTTGTTTGCTCACAGGTACATTTGCTTTGCAATGAAATCTGAAATTTGACTGCAACAACTGAAACAAAACTACTTGTGTTAAATGAGGGGAAAAACACTTTAAAATTCTTTCTAGTCTGGGTGTCCAGGGAACACAGGGAAGAATTGCCTGTGTAAGCTTGTTCCCTATGAAACTCTGTTCACTAACAATATGAATAGGACAAATTTGACTAATATCAATATATTAGTAGAAAGTATAAAAAGTATACTTTTTATCTACTTGTGTATTTTGGAGACTGCATCTGTTAATGCTGTAAGGATCCTTTGGTGCTTTTAAGTTGTAATTTATTGTAAATCAGCAATTTACAGTGTGTTTGAGTTCATGTTTTCCATAAAGCGAAAAAGATAGAGTCAATCAAATAATTTTGTTCTAATGTTAGTATCCCTTATCATGTAGTACTCATTAACCACTCACTGCATAAATGTGTAGCTGTAAGCTGAAGATGAGAGATTAAAATAGCTCTCAAATTTCTTTAAGAATAGCAGGCAGCTCTCCAATCATTAAGTTTTGATCTACTTAAAGAGTAGCATGCACTTTCTTACAGGAGTAGCATTCTTTCAAATCAGAGCTCCTTTTAAAGCAATCAAAGAGCTCAAATTTAATCAGAGTTTCTCTTCTGCAGTGGTGGTGGAAAACAGTCCATCAGAGTCCTGCTTTATGGGAACATAAAACAGTCTGGGCTAGCTCTCCACCATATGAAACCCCATTTGGGCTGAAATGAAACTCGGTAAATAAGCAGAAAACATTCCACTCCTATTAAATGCAAGTTCCTGTCCCCTCCATGCCAGACGGTACTGGGACTTTCTGTATTTCACACCCAGTAACAGCACTTTTCTACAGGCAGATCTAGTGCAGCACATCCAAAATAAACTTACTTCTGCAGCCTATAGGAAAACACTTCAACAAGCACTTGAAAATCTGAAAGGCAGGTGACTGTGATGACTTCAACTGCAATTAGTTATTTGCATAATTAGCTTCACTGAGCATAATCCACTTACGCAAAAAATAGTGTCCTAGACATCACAGACTCCAGGGAGAGGCTATGCGGGCATTGAAGGGTCAAGTGCAGGGCAAGGTTCACTGAGACCCTAATCACAAAAAAAACTTCAGGTCTGCCCTCCTGGGTCCTATCTGCAGCACTTCATAGGGTCCTAGTGCTTCATTTCAGACATGCTTATAGTGCAAGGTGATTGCCCAAGTGAGGCCTTCTGCAGCATCACTGCCCAAATCCACCAGCATAGCTAATGCACAAGCTGCCCATCACAGTAATTTGAATTTGATGTCTACTTCACTAACTGCCCCACTAACTTTGGGTATTTGCATGCACTGCGTTGGTTACAGAGGCCACATGTTTCACTCAGGACATCTGAAAAGTCCTGCTCATACAGGAGGCAAAAAAAGATAATGAAAAATATCCTAATGAGGTCAAACCTCAACATTGTTTTCTAGTCTTATCTCTTCCAACTGCTGAACATTACAAAATCATAGAATAGGATCACAGAATCATAGAATATTTTAGGTTTGGAAGGGACCTTTAAAGGTCATCTACTCCAGACCCCCTGCAATAAGCAGGGACATTTTCCAATAGATCTGGTTGCTCAGAACCCCATCCAACCTGATCTTGAATGTTTCCAGGGATGGGGCATCTACCACATCTCTGGGAAACCTGTTCCAATGTCTCACCACCCTCATGGTAAAAAAAATCTTTTCCTTATAGTTAGTCTGAATCTATCCTCTTTTAGTTTAAAACCATTATCCCTTGTCTTATCGCTACGGGACCTACCAAAAAGTATGTCCCCATTTCTTTATAAGCACCCTTTAAGTATTGAAAAGTTGTTATATAGTCTCCCTGGAGCCTTCTCTTCTTCCAGCTGAACAACCCCAACTCTATCATCCTTTCTTTATAGTAGAGGTGTTCCATTCCTCTTGTCATTTTTGTGTCCTCCTCTGGACCTGCTTCGACAGATCTATGTCTTTCCTGTACTGAGGATTCCAGAGCCGGACACAGTACTTCATCAACTTGTTGGCCACATAGTTTTTTATGCAGCCCAGGACATGGTTGGCTTTCTGGGCTGTGAGCACACATTGCTGGCTCATGTCCAGATATTCATCCACCAGTACCCCAAAGTCCTTATCCACAGGGCTGATCTCAATCTCTTCATCCTCCAGCCTGTATTGATACCAGAGGTTGCCTCAACCCCTGTGCAGGACTTTGCACTTGGCCTTGCTGAACCTCATGAGGTTCATATGGGCCCACCTCTTAAGTTTGTCCAGGTCCCTCTGAATGTCATCCCACCTCTCAGGTGTGTCAACCACACCACTCAGCTTGGTGTCATCCACAAACTTGTTGAGGATGCACTTGATCCCACTGTCTATGTCAATGATGAAGATATTAAAGAGTACTTGTCCCAGTATGGACCCCTGAGGGACACCACTCATCACTGATCTCCATCCAGATGCTGAGCCATTGACCACTACTCTCTGCATGCAGCCATCTAACCAATTCCTTATCCACCAAACAGTCCATCCATCAAATCCATATCTCCCCAATTTAGAGAAAAGGATGTTGTGGGGGACTGTGTCAAAGGCCTTACAGAGGTCCAGGTAGATGACATCTGTAGCTCTTCCCTTGTCCACCGATGTAGTCACTCCGTCACAGAAGGCCACTAGTTTGATCAGGCAGGACTTGCCCTTGGTGAAGCCATGCTGGCTGTCTCGAATCACCTCCCTGTCCTCCAGGTGCCTTAGCATAGCTTTTCTGAGGATCTGTTCCATGATCTTCCCAGGCACAGAGGTGAGGCTGACAGGTCAGTAATTCCCAGGGTCCTTCTTTCTACCCTGTTTAAAAATGGGTTCAATGTTTCCATTTTTCCAGTCACCAGGGATTTTGCATGAGTGCCATGACTTTTCAAAGATTGTGGAGAGCAGCTTGGCAACTACATCAGCCAATTCCCTCAGGACTGTGGGATGCATCTCATCAGGTCCCATAGACTTATGTATGTTCAGGTTCCTCAGGTGGTCACAAACCTGATCTTCTCTTACAGTGGGAGGGACTTTGCTCCCCCAGACCCATCGTGTGGTCCATCCACTCAAGAGGTGTGGGATGAGAGACTGCTAGTGGAGACTGAGGCAAAAAAGCTGTTGAGTGTCTCAGCCTTCTCCTTGTCTGTTGTTACTAGTTTGCCAGTCATGTTCATTGGGGGGTACACTTTCTTTGAACTGCCTTTTCTGGCTGACATACCCGTAGAAGCCCTTACTACTATTCCTTGTGTCCCTTGCCAAGTTCAGCTCCAGCTGTGTCTTGGCCTTCCTGACCCCATCTCTACAAAAATGGCAGCATCCCTATACTTTTCCCAGGATATGTGCCCCTCTTCCACCACCTGTGCATTTCCTTCTTGCCCTTTAGTTTGACCAGCAGGTCTCAACTCATCCATGACAGTCTCTTGCCTTCCTTCCTGTTTTCTAACACCTGGGAATCCAGAGTTCTTGTGCTCGATGTAAAGCATCCTTAAAAATCTGGCTCTGTTCTGCTCCCTTGTCCCTGAGGGCAGTTTCCCAGGGCATCCTATTGACTCACACCTTGAACAGCTGGAATTTTGCTTTACTAAAATTCAGGGTCCTGACTTTAGTCTTTGCCAGTCCCATATCTCTCAGGACTGGAAACTCCATCAGTGCATGATCACTGCAGTCCAGGCTGCCTCCAATCTTGACATCTCCAATTAGCTCACTTGCCTTGGTGACCAATAGGTACAGTAACACATCCCCTCTGGTAGGGCTGTCTATTACCTGGCTTAAGAAATTATCCTCAATGAACTCCAGGAGTCTCTTGCATTGACTACAGCTTGCCATGCTACTTTTCCAGCAAATGTCAGGGTGGTTGAAGTCCCACCAAGTCATGGAATTCCTCCCACCAAATTTCAGTAATGGCAACTAGGTCAGCTTTCTAGCAGCACAGTGGCTTCCAACTCCTCCTGTTTGTTTGAAGATTATAATGGGAAGGTGATTCAGCAATCTGGGGATGGCATCTACCTGCCAAGAAGAAGTCCATTGGGACCTAGTGAGGTGGAAAGACCCAAGTCAAGTGACTGGCACCTTCCACAACAGGCTGGGAAGGGTGGCCCAGCCCTTCTTACCTCCCTATTTATTCTCTGAGATCTCGCCGTTCTTTGGTGAGGGCCGTGGTCCATGCTCATCTTTCTAAGCTTACTGTCTCTTTCAGGTCAGTGGTGGTGAGGAAGTATATTATGTCTCTGGTGTGTAACAAGACCCCTGTCCCTTTCTCTCTGGCCAGAAGGAGCACAGAGGACAGCCTGTCTCTAGCTGCCCTGCAGCTTCACTTGGAGGCAGCATGAAAAATCCTCTTGGACCCCGACCAGGGGAGTTTTGCTCAGGGCTGTATTGACAGCATATCTGGGATGAGAATTTTCCCCTGGGTCACCTTGGAAGGGAGCATAGAAAGGATCAGCAACATGGTGTGGCTAAGATATTGCAATGTGTTTTGCCCTGGAGTAAGCAGATACACAGTATCTGTAGGATATTAGTCTCCCTATTCTGCACAAGGCTCACCCTACAGCATCCTGAGTATTGAAATACCTTATTCCCGCAACAGTCTTCTGTTTTGAAATAGGACACACGGACAAACGTTCACAGGCTGCCTCAGGCATGGAGGTGCTCTTAAAGGTTCCTTTCAGCTGTCATATTGATGGCATGCCTCTCTGACTCTTCGGATGGTATGGGTCTTTTAAGCCTTAAGGCACCAAAGAAAACAAGAAAGAGAGGGAAAATTTTCTGGGGCTTGTTTGGATTGGTATTCTCACAGCAAACAGTAGGAAAGAAGTAACTTGATTCAGTATTTAGTTACATTCCTGGAAAACAGAAACCACTTAATTATTTTACAGGGCTGTTCTTCTACTTTTTGCAGAAGTTTAGCCCTAATATTTATTTCACTTATGGCTAATGTTGCCTCATGAGCAAGACTATCAGCTCCAAGAGAAGATAACAACACATTATCTCCTAAAACCATCAAGGAAAGCAAGAGTCACTTATATTTGCTTGAATAGAAGCAAACACTTCTCTTTATTTAACATAGATCTAGTCTTACAGTACAATTGAGAATGCTTTCCTGTAGAACACTACATGCTATTCGGGAAAACAGAGCTCCTTAAAAGTTTAACAAAAGATTTTTCATGGATTTTTTTCTTCGATTGAAAACTCCCTGCTCAGGGGCATAAATGTTTGGGGGGTGGATAATATGCTTAATGCAAAAGAAAATCATAAACATGAGAGAGCAAAGGATAGACAAGTTTCCAATTTCTATCACAGAATTCTCATGTCACACATTTAATGTCCAAATATTTGTGGGGATTTGCCTTTCCACAGTCCTCATGCTTTCCTACAGATTTTTTCTGGTTGACACTGATTAAATTGTGAATTTAAATACTGAGCTCCTCCCTACATGCACAAACACAACTCCCAAATAAATAAAGAGTACATTTCTTCAAGGGTGAAGCAAGATATGGTGAGATGAACTGACCTAACACAATTAACAGCACAAGTTGCTGCACTTTCTTCCAATCTGGAGTCTTGTTGCACCTCTTGATAACCCAGCTAAATTTAATACGTTGGCAGAAACAAAATCTACTAAAAACAGTCAAAGGTTTTTCTGCTCCGTGCATTGAATCATCAGAGGATGTTCAGAAAGAGCTAGGTCTGTACAGGTTACAGTGAGATTTGAAGGGACAAGTCAGGGAAGATGTACCCTTTCTAAGATGAAGCAGTTGCTTAAACTGTCTCTCTGGTAGAACTGCACTGTCCCCATGTGGATATAGATGTAAGTAGCTTTGTGTTATACACTGCAGTAACTTATTTCTCTTATTATCCATAGGAGCATGTCTGCCAGGACTAGGTACCTTCACAGAACTATAGCTGAATCCATGTAAGATACTGAGACAGAAGACATATATAACACACTAACCGTGCTCTTACAATTTTGAAAACACAACCAGTGTGTGAACAAGTCTTTACTTAATGGGATTAGAAAGCTGCAAAGAGAAAAGTGATTATTACAATTGCACTATAATTCCTAGATGTGCCACTAAAAACAAACACCACAACAAAGCTCCTTTGAAGACTGCTTTGAGGACATCTGAGAGGCTTTGTACCCTTACTACCTTGCACACTCAGCTGTGCCAAAGATAACTGCATGAGTGCAGGAATGGTAGTGAAACCTTTAAAGAAAATACGCATCTTGCTGATGGCATTAGGAGGAATGATTCATCGTACCTGTCCTTGTCTTCCTTCGTGGTGAGGATGCTGCCTTCCCCTCTTTTTAACTGTTCATTTTTTCCTCTCCTTTGTTCAAAAACTAGCCTACTTTGGTTAGATGCTTGCTGATACATGTACACAGAATTGTATTTTGTTGCAAGCTGTTTGTCTCAGGAGCCAAAAGATGCACACTTTTATGACAAGAATGTCTAAAATTCAGTTACTCTTTGTTCTTTTGCATCTAGGAGGGTATCTCTCTCTGCTCTGTACAAAACGCATGGAGTGGTCCTTCTCAACAGAGGTAATGAAAAGCCAGACATCTCTGTTCTGATTCAACACAATCTGCCATGAGGTGTTATTTTAATTTCTGTATCTGGAATATTAAAGAGGAAGGAGGGAGAAATGTGTGTTTCTTGTGGCTTTGTTACTTCAAATACTCCATGCTATGTCGTCTCAAGATTTGCTTGTTTCTGGCATGCTGACATTTCACAACATACAACAATCAGGAAATCACCAAGAAGTATTCTGTTTACTTTTAGACGTGGAACACACGTTGCTCATAACTGAATGGCATCATCATAAAAACATGCAGTAGTTACAAAGTTTGACTACATTGTATGAAAATTGCCCTTGACCTTTTTAATCCTGGATATATGCTACCAACTGCATGTTACTAGTTTGGCTTTGTGCTCTCAGCAAAGCATTTAACCAGGGTGTGTTACTATCGTGGTTTAACCACAGCCAGCAACTAAGCACCACGCAGACGCTCACTCTCTCTCTTCCCTGCCCCTTGCCCCCAGTGGGACTTGGGGCAGGAGAATAGGAGCGGAGAAAACCGTATTTCCCAAAATTTTCAAGGCAGGACTGGTACCCGTGTCTCCTGAGATAAAATACAGCTCAAAATTTATGCATTTTGAGGTGCAGAATGAAAGAGGAGAAATAAAGAACAAAGCACCCCAAATACTGAAAAATTAACATAGAATGCATACAAGATTTGAAGACCAACTCCTGCATTGCAGTCTCTGTGTTAGCCCTGTTGCTATCTGGATAGTTGTTATTCAGAAAAATAATAGTAGTTGGTATTATAATGGTCTACTTCCTCTGCTCTCCTAAATGAAGCACAGCTGAAGACAGAATGACATGCAATGTTTGTCTTTGTATTCCGGAGGATGTGGCTGCTTTGTATCTTTCCTCATTGTGCAGAAGAAATCCACATCTGAGAAGTCGTTCTGTAGGTTTGGAATTACATCCAGATGATCACAAGTCGGGGTCTGATCTTTTCTGTCTTCATAGTACACAGTACTTTAGTTATTCCCTAGGATTAAACTTCTGACATTCACAGCCAAGAGTCCAGGTGTATACAAACTGAATGAAAGCTGGACTGAAGAGTAGATCTGCAAAAGTATGAAATTCATAATCAGCAAGAACCAAAGTGACTGATTTGGGTTCTAAACTATCTTTCATGTCTGCTTGGGATTTCCAACCACAAACCTGCAGCTGGACACCTAAACTAGTTCGCCCTCATTTCCCATGCAAGATAATAGATCTACTAGATGATGAACCCTAGTGAATAAAACACTTGGTACAAATTCCTATTTCAAATCAAGTAGAACAAGGATTTTAATGCAGGTTGTGTATAGCCAGTTTGAGTGCATCACCTATGAAAAGACCAACATATCTTCACCTGTGTTCTTGCCTGCACCAATCTCAGATACACAGATGCTACCTGGGAGCTCAAGGTCTTGGTGCTAGTGGTATGGAAACAGTGAGTTTGGGAATCCTGCACCAGAGCCTTCATCTTCTTATGGCATTGTGAGCAGATCCTCCAAGGTGGGGGTCATGTCTTGCTAAGTCAGACCACTGGCAGAAAATTTAACACCTATAAAATTAAGGAGAAGTTAATTTTGTTATTTCTGAGAAAGTAACTGTTGACTAAATATTAGACTTCTACATTCAGCTCCCAAATCCTCTGGCTCAGACACCAAAGAGAATGCACATAGTACAGATGCTGAATAGGAGCACTGCACATCTATTGAAACAGGGTTAAGAAATTCTCACTTTAACCTAGCACCACTGTCTTGCAACAGGACATACTGGTTCAGGTGCTGCGCTGGCCCTGTTAAGTCATAGCAACGCTGTGCTAAAGAGACATCCTTCTTTTACAAAGGGAAGGTTGCATTCCTTTAAAAACTACTGAAGAGACATTTAATATGGTATGGGTTGCTTTTCTTACTCCCACTATGTTACCTGCAATTGAATGACAGCAAAATTCTGACCAAGAGGAAGACTTGACGCTGCTGATTCAAGTGATAACCTAGGATCTATGAGGCAGTGGTTTAATTCATCACCTTTAGCTAGTGACTTTTTGTGTGATCCCAGGTGACTTCCTTAAGCCTTCCTGTCCTACGGCTCCTTTTTTATAAACTTGGATGTTGCCATTTACCTGTACGTACTGATGACTACTCACTCTCCACCCTTCCCTGAGCACATATACACAGGCAGATGAGCAAACAATTACTACTATAGTGGAGGCTGTTGGGGAGCTTAGGTAAAGTTGGTGTAAGCAAGAAGAAAGATCCCTCCTGTCCTTCACATAATGCATGTCCCTGCAGGACTATGGAAAGCACTGGGAGAAAAAGTGTTACTTTGTTTTAGATTCTTTAATTACTTTAAATATATGCAACCTGAAAATAATTTGCTGTTGATGGAACTATTTTTCATTGGTGTGACAGTGGCAATATTGGACTATTAATCCAGTTTCAGCAGTAGCCATTGTTCATGTACATACTAAGTAGATAGACCTCACAAGGGTCTACAGTAGAAGACTGCTGGTAATCACAGCTGTTTAAGTATTGGGGTCTTTCTGAAGAGAAAACTAATAAGAATTCATTAAAACAATGTGTTTAAACTAAATTTGCAGGGGGCAAAAAGACCACATTTTTTGTGTCACAGACAAAAAAATACTTTTATATAGGACTGCTGGTTCATTGCATTCCCTGGGAACTTGGACCTCATGGCTGGAGGTTTTCAAGAGAAACAAGTGTCGCACTAATAAAAGAAAAATATTTTTTTAAATACTTCCAAAGAACCTTTATTCCAAAAATTGAATGGAAATGTGTCCAAAATCAATTAGCTAGGTGTGCAGAGTGGAGCCAATAAGAGACAATAAAAGGGTCTTAGTGAGGTTACCCGTATCTGAAATGATGCACTCCCTGCAGCAGCAGCAGGCAGCTTGAGGCATCTCCAGCAGACAGCACGCCCAGGGGCAACTGCAGTGCTGGGGGATGCCAGGGACTCTCTGCTGCTGGATGAAAAGGAGTCATGTAAAGCTACAGCAGGGCTCATTTACTGAGAGAGTCCTCAGCTCCAGGACAGACTCATGTGAGACTCATTTCCTACTGGGAGCTCACCAAAAAGCAGACATTGGAGCAGATGATCTGCTCCCTGTATTTAAACAGCTGCCACAGCCCCTCTCTTTTAAGTCATGTCCCATCTGTAAAATGCAGTTAATGTTAAGAGGAAACCTGCAACATTGCCAGAGGATTTGTGTCTATCTTTCTACCTTCCTTCCAACACATCACACTGTGTATCTGTGGCAGTTTTCTTCTCCTCTCCACAACTGACTTTGACTTGAAGCATTTCAGTTAAAAAAAGAAAAAAATGCTACACTCTACTGACACAAGCAGAGGAAAGAAAAATAAAAATAAAACAGGCAAGGGACGACTTTGGTTATACAAGCATACAGGCTGAAGCACAGCCTGGAGAATAAATGAGCAGACAGGACAAAGAATGGGAAGGTTAAAGAAAAATAGTGAAACCATGTGAGAGAGTAATTTAGGAATTCTGGAGACTGCTTGCAAAAAGAAGGATAAGAAGAAAGATCCTAGCAAGGACACCATAAGCCATTAATTTCTTTCTGAGAAATGTGTTGTGTTGAAAAGTCACCCCTTCTTTGCCTTTAAATTCAGTCTTTATGTTGTTTCTGCAACATCCAATATTAATGAAAATAAAAATGTATGTGACAGAAGAACACAGAGAGGAAAAGGAGAGCCGATTTTGAATACAAAGTTTTAAATCCCTCTCAAAAGCTGTTTAATGGCCTTCACTTGCATCATAGAATCATAGAATCACAGAATCATTCAGGTTGGAAAAGACCCTTGGGATCATCAAGTCCAACCATCAGCCCTACTCTACAAAGTTCTCCCCTACACCATATCCCCCAACAGCTCATCCAAACGACCCTTAAACACATCCAGGGATGGTGACTCCACCACCTCCCTGGGCAGCCTATTCCACTGTCTGACCACTCTTTCTGTGAAAAATTTTTTCCTAATGTCCAGTCTGAACCTCCCCTGTTGCAGTTTAAAGCCATTCCCTCTTGTTCTGTCACTAATCACCTGTGAGAAGAGACCAGCACCAACCTCTCTACAATGTCCTTTCAGGTAGGTGTAGAGAGTGATGAGGTCTCCCCTCAGCCTTCTCTTCCTCAAACTAAACAGTCCCAGCTCCTTCAATCGCTCCTCACAGGATTTGTTCTCCAGGCCCTTCACCAGCTTCGTTACCCTCCTCTGCACTCGCTCCAGCACCTTGATATCTCTCTTGTATTGAGGTGCCCAAAACTGGACACAATACTCCAGGTGTGGCCTCACCAGTGCAGAGTACAGGGGGACTATCACCTCCCTGCTTCTGCTGGTCACACTATTTCTAATACAAGCCAGGATGCCGTTGGCTTTCTTGGCCACCTGGGCACACTGCTGGCTCATGTTCAGTTGCTTGTCAGTTAGAACCCCGAGATCCTTCTCTTCCAGACAGCTCTCCAGCCACACCTCCCCAAGCCTGTAGCCATGCAGGGGGTTGTTGTGGCCCAAGTGCAGGACCTGACACTTGTCCTTGTTGAAAGTCATCCCATTAACGTTGGCCCACCAATCCAATCTATCCAAGTCTCTCTGTAGAGCCTCCCTATCTTCCCGCTTTACTTGGTGTCATCTGTGAATTTACTGATAATACACTCTATGTCCTTATCAAGATCATCAATAAAGATGTTGAACAGAAATGGTCCCAACACTGAGCCTTGAGGAACACCAGTGATCAATATCAATCTTCTTGCAGGAGAAATCACCATGTTTGCTTCATTTCTAAGCACTAATTGCTGTAAAAGGATTTTAAAAGGTGTTACTTTTGAAGTGTGTATTTACATTTCGGAAAAGAGTAACTCCTGTACACAGCCCCAGTAAAACAGCTAGTCTCTCAAGAAGCTAGTCACATAAATTCTGTTCAATTTCTTGGTAACACCTAGGAGTCCCAGTAACAAACAAGCTTGAAACTGTGCTACTGCTAGACAAGTACAGAGCCTGAAAACAGTCTCTTTTCCTTACAATTTAAGTATGCATTTTAGGTATTGCTCAGTATGTTTCTTTCTATTTTTCCAAACACCTGGAAGAAAAGATTAAATTGAGGATGTTGGAGTCTCTGTGTCAATGCATTCCTTCCAGAACAGGGGGCTCTGGCGCATCCAGCAGGCCTGATCTTTGCCTCTTGGCCAAGCAATATAGTTCTATTTTCAAGCTATTCTGTATTTGACACAAGATAAGACAATTAATCTGGAGTGTAGGGCAGCAGTTTCTGTGCCCTCAGATATGCCGGTCCCCAGGAGGCTGGAGTTCACTGCCTGCATGGAGCAATGAGAAGAGTGAAGCTGGTCTGCAAGACAGGGCACTCTCCTATACAGATCTTTTCCTATCTAATCATGTTTTATCATCTTCTCTGCTTTTTTCTTCTTCTGCAGAATAGCTATAGAGCAGTAAATTTTCTATGTGCTGCTGAATTCATTTGAGCAATCAGTTTTCTTGTCTCAGTACTTCTGTTTTGATTGCTGCTAGAAGTAGAAAGGCCAAAATGCCATGAGAAAAATTACTCTCACAACATTTCAAACATTGCTAAAACAAAAATGTATTTACATTTTGGAAAATGCTTGCCCTTTTAGGAGCTCTAGTCCAATTCTGGGGGCCTAAGTTATGTGAATCAGTTAAGAATATTTTTGTCCATTCTTTTCTCTCAATATTAACATGGAGCACAACTCCCTTTTGCTACATGCCACATTTATACAGTCAATACAAGTACAAAGTGAAGTAAAACTGAATGAGAATGACTGGGTTTTCTACTAGTTTCAAATTAGTCTTAAAGCAAGACAGCTCCTGAAAGACAATGAGAAACCAGATACATAGGGATCTGTTCATACTCCTTAATGCCTCTGTGCCCTGTTTAACCTTGAAGGTCCAAATACAACATCAAAGTGAGATGCTTACAAAAACTTTTACAAAGAAACTTTTATACTTACAGATACAATATAAAAGTTGGGTGAAGTAAGCAAGGGACACTGTAACAGGGAGAGGAGAAAATAAGGGTTGTGGTCACAGTTCTGCTCTGACCTACTGCAAAACTGATCCTTTCCTATAAAATTTGCTAAGGGCCCTATCAAAGAACAATATGTTGTTCATTATCTACCCCATGAACTCCTGCCATATCCCCCTTAACAGAAAGCTTTTGGTAAAAGAGCAATTTAATTTTCTAAAACTGTTTACTTTTGTTACACTCCCTAAAATGAAGCATGTCGTTTTAGGCACATCAGTGAAAAGTCTGGATGTGCTTATTAGACTGAAATTAGACATTTCAAGTCTCCACAAATACAACTACTTCAAGATTTGGCAATGACTATAAGTGAATAGGAAGGGGTTTCCTAACCACAAAAAATGTACAAGTGGTTACTCTAATCTTCTATAAAGTCAGAAGCAGTTGGTGTGTTGTAAAAAAAGCCACTGCTGGCAGATGAACAATTGTTTGGTTCCCTCATCTGTAGTTACCAGCATGATTCAAACATAATGCTAACTATGTGTAAGAGCCCAAAATGTAATAACTGAAAATCATTCCAAAAGATTGCATTTACTAAGTTTTAAAACCTGCAAGTTTCTGTGACAGGAAAAATCCTTGAAAATGTGTTGATGGGGTAGAGATGCTGATAGAGTAGGCACCCTAGCACGCAGCCCATAGCCTGTGACATTGAGGTGACATGTGTGGGCTTCCCAGGGACACAGCCACCCCAGCACCAAAAATTCTCACCAGATGCCTGGTCTGGGCAAGGAGGAGCAGCTGGGGCTGCATGTGGAGACTTCCTGGGAGGAAATGGGGACCAGATGCGCAGTGCAGAAGAAATCAGGAAGACCTTTGAATGATACTCACAGAGATGATGACCACACAGTCCACGCACTCCTTGGGTGCACTTCAGCAGCAGGTAGAAGCCAAGGGGAGGAAAGGAAGAGCTGGAAGAGGCTGTCCTCCTTCTCTGGTCTCTGCTTTCCAGGTCTGCTCTGTAGGCAGAAAAAGAGCACCATGCTGGGCAAGTGGGACCCTGACTGCAGGAGCTACGACACCTCTGAGGTGTGTCTGAGGAGAGGCTGAGGAAGTGGGAAGATATTTAAAGTCTAGGCTTAGATAAAAATTGCAGTTAACATTTTATTTTACCTGTTTTTAGTCCTGTAAATAAAGCCTGACTTCAGATCTCACTGAAAAACAATTTTTGCTTTCTTTTACTCTCAAACATTCTGTTGATGCTGCAAGGAAACCAAGGTAAATCCAACAGTGGGCTGCCTCCATAGAAGGACATAGCAAGGGGAAACAAAGATGACTCAGAGGGAGCTGCACACAGTAGATGCAATGTGGGAGGCTCAGGGCCAGGGAAAGGTTACCTGCCAGCCTGCCATGGACCACTGTGCTGCAGTCCATGTACCACAAGAGGCTGAATTTCTCCCTGCAAGGCGTAATCAGCCAAGAGAGATCTTAGGGCCCTCAGAGAGCCCCAGCACCACAGCTGTCCTCATCTCCTCTCATCAAAGAAAAGTATAAGCCCAGGGGACTTAGCTCTGAACATGTGTTAGGGAAAACTAAGCCCATGTATTTCTCACACATGCATGCTTCTTCAGACACACTGTCTACAGTACCAGGTTTTGAAAG
Source organism: Strix uralensis (assembly GCF_047716275.1). Taxonomy (NCBI): domain Eukaryota; kingdom Metazoa; phylum Chordata; class Aves; order Strigiformes; family Strigidae; genus Strix; species Strix uralensis. The sequence goes on along the minus strand of NC_134012.1, from coordinate 9,444,605 downwards.
GGGAAAGCTTATACCTGGCAGTCAAGAAGGGAAACCTAGGTTAAAAGCAACTCAGGGTAGCTTTCCTTCACTAAACCTACAGAATACTCTAGAAGAAGTGGTGTGTGCTTGAACACCAGAAGTAACCCTCTGTTCCATGAGCCCTTTCTGATGTTCACATGATTTTCTGCTTACTCCATGTAGATATACAACCTCTCTCAAGGGGGCCCAGCCTAAAGCAAAGAGAATTATTTCTACTGCATGTTGTTCCCCTGGGGTACAAGTCCTAAACTTCTCCCAGTGCTGTGCAACGGTGGGGGTTGGAGGGGAGAGTAAAAAAGAAAAACAAAGACTGGAAAGCCTGTTGAGGTTCTGTTTTACAGAAAATCTGTCTTTCTCTAAATGTGAGTCTTGGACAAGGTCATATCAGTACCTCCAGGCTAAGCTGGCCAAAAGTATTGATAATTCAATGTGAAACAGGTTTTCTTCTATAGTAAGATCAAATATACAGCACAATTTTTTTCCCAAGAAGCAGTCAGAAGAAAGGAGTTCAGATCTGAAAATGTTCACTGATAATGTATGTGATTTAGCACCAGAAATTGAAGCTGAACTTGTAGCAGCAGGATGAAAAGCTGATAGTCTTGTTTTACCTGCCAGAGTGGCTCACAGAGACATAGAAGTCAGCTAGCCTTCACCTTCCAGGAGTCTGGAGCATCTGAAGTGTGCTGGAGTTTGGAGAGGTACCATAACTCTACAAGCAGATCTAAGCAGTCCACTGACTTTGGAAGGAGATGGACCAGGAAGTCCCACAGCTCAAGAAGAATGTCTTCATTTTCTCTTGACTACATAGAAACAGTTACATTAATCACTGTAATCTAATAAAAATAAGCCAATAGATGCGTAATTCCATATTTTGGTAAAAGTAGGGAATATGATTCCAGAAGAGCTTTCTCCTAATGTCCACATAATGGTATCTCAGGTGTTACCTCATCACTTGCCCCAAAGGCACATGGCAGCACATGTGTCACAGTGCAATCAGTCAGCCTGATGTAGCGTTCAACACAGAGAGACATTGTCAAACAGGAGCAAGCCCATCTGAGGGCCACCAGGATGCTGTCCAGCAGCATCAAGGAGAGGCTGTGCAGCCTGGAGAAGACAAGGTTTCAGGGACACCTTATTGTTGTCACCAGTCATCTAATGGAGAGTGTAGAGATGATGAAGTCAGACTCTTCTCATATGTGCTCGGTGGAAGGACAAGAGGCAACAGAACCAAGCTGGAACATGTGAAGTGCTAAGGCTTGGACAACAGGCCCAAGCCAGAGTTGACCTATAGATGAATCCTGTACATTTTATAACTGATAACCATTGTGCTAACAGGTATTATACTAAGTTATAACAAACCACCTACTCTGATGTAAAAGGTGGAAGTGTGGAAACCTGAGCAACAGGCCCTCAACCAAAACTGCTAACTCAGTATGTAGTCATTAGTGAAATATGCATAGAAGATGTAGCTTATATCCTTATCTTTCTTTGTGTGTGAGCAAGATAACAGGGCCACAGAGACAGTTGTCTGACCTTGTGACCTGATGTGTGAACTTGTTCATAAATCAACTAGATAAGAAGGGAAACTCCCTTACTTTATCTCTTGAGCCCTGGCCAGGCTCTGGGGGAACCTAATATGAGATTGAAACCAGATATTTCCACTTAAAACAAAGGTGCCAGCTATTCTGGCTTGTTGATTTTTGGGTATATAAGGCTGGACCTGCTCACAGTGACTTTGGAAGCCTCACCTATGGGTGGACGCACCGCGTAGGATTTCCCACTTGCACGGAAAGGTTCTCCAAATCCTCGCTGTAACCGGGGCTCCCCAGCGACTGTGGGTCTGGATGATGGTAATGTATGCAAGTGGTGATGGATCTTTCTTAATCACAATTCTCTCTCTCAGGTAGTGATGATTTGATGCATTTCCCTGTGTTTTCCTATTTGTTTAAGTGCACTGTTCTGTCTTTTCTTACTGTATGTTTTCTGTATTATTCTGTTATATTATTTAGTTATTTCTAGTAAAATACGTCTGCTCTTTTCACTCTGGTGTCTGAGTTTAATTGGTATGCCTAATCAGCAAAACAACGTGGGAAACTCTGATTTAATATAAGGGGAAAAAATTTGCACCCTGAGGATGATCAAATGCTGAAACAGATACTGTAACTCTCCATCTGTGGAGATATTCAAAACAAAACCAGATATACTGTGAACAGCTTGCTTCAATTGGAACTTCTTTGAACAGGATTTTGGACTAGAAAGCCCAAGAGGTCCCTCCAACCTGCATGACTATTCTTCAATTCTGAACAAAACCACTGTTTCTACCAAAGTAATAAAATCACCAATATCCTTGAAGCAAATCATTCAACCATCACTTGCTTCACTCCACTGGTATTTAAATTACCTTCCATCATCCTTTGGTTTATCTAGCCTTTAAGGTCTTTAGAATAAGAGTAATGAGGCATTATTTCCAGTTATACTGTGCTTTCTAGGAATTTTAAATTTATGTACTCTATGATACTGTGTAATGTTCATTCCAGTACTCTCTGTCTTTCCTCTCTTATTTGTGGGTTCTTTAACTTTCAAGTCCATCAGACAGACATCCCCACTCCCAACTGCAGGATAAGCTTAAAATCACACACATGTACATGTCCCAGTAAAGAAACAGAAAATCACCTTCCATGGATAGGAAGGGTGATAAGTGTTGATCTCGGATTTCATTGTTGCATGCAATGGACTTGGAATAAAGCCCTTTGGGTAGTTTTTTTTTTTTTCTTTTTTAACTGCACTGTATTGTATCTGAGGGCTGCTTCCAGTTTATAGTTACAGGGTTTCATAGGACACTGGTGTGTTCGGTGGAGTAAAATTTCTTCACTCTGCTACAACTCTACTAAGAAAAAAGTATTTCAGAGAACTCAAGACCCATAGTCATGTTATTAATTAAGGTGCAAAAATGGTGATTTAATTACTGTGTAATTTCTTTCCTCTTTACACATTTTCCACTTTCCCCATCTCAATCTTCCTGAAGAGTGGCATCACTAACCCTAAGTGTAGGTAAGAAAAATTCCATTGCAGATTTGGGACCTATAGGGCTTACTTGCTTTTCTCCAGCTACTTTGGAACAATAAAGTTTTCCCATTTCTATATATTTGCCTCAGTTCATTTCTGTAGTTTTGCATCTGTTCCTTTGGTCAGACAAAAACCCCTGAAAACCTCACTCTTCCAAGTTAAAACAAGAAACTTTCTTGCTCTTTCTCTTGTGTTCACTCTTTCCACCTTTCCCCAAGTCCCGTCTCCTTCAGAAACAATTTCTAACCCTGCTACACTGACTGGATTTGCCTGCTGTGCAAAGTGATTTTCACTAATCTGCTACTTAGTAGGTAATTGTTAAAACAATTTGCCCATATTCATCAGTGGTGTAACATAGTTGATTTCAGTTGGAGTCACACCAGGAATTAATGTGGGTTATTAATTTTTCAGAAAGCTTTTCATATGCAAGTAGGTGTGTTGTGCATTGCCAAGAGTGTTGATGACTGCTTGAGTTCCTAGGGCAGATATCAGTTGTTGTGGGGAGCTCTGCAGTGTCTTGTCATAAGATGATTTAATTGCTCTGGATGAAAGCTTTTGAGATATTTTTCATCCAGTGGATTTATTTGCTTTACCTGCTGACTGTATTTAACATTCATTTTTAATTCTCATAGAAAAGTGTGTCAGTCCACGACACACAGTACTTCTAATGATACGTGCTATCACTGTTTACCCAGTGTTCAGGAAAAGGATGCATCAAGCTTGTCTATGTAATGAACCTAAGCTCCTTTCACAATAGATCATCAAACCCTTTTTAATAAAGGGCTTGTGTACAATGCACTGAGACTGACCTAAAATCTGGAACAACCAGATTTCCATGCAACATTTTTTCTTGAAGATGACTGGTGGCCTTCTCATGTAAGTGAAAATTTGGACATTTCTCTTTGACTAAAATATAATGTGAGACTGAAGTTCAGTGTTCCTAAGGTTTGATGCAAAACTTAATTTCATGCTATGCACATTGGTCTTTGCTGTTTTATGGAGCTGGAAGATTTTTAATGGTATGTCTTGAAGAGTGGTGCTGTAGAAATAAGGAAAGAAGTCTTGGAAGGCGGGGAAGACTATCAGACAGGTAGGAGATATTTCAAGTTTCTGTCACCTGGCAAGAGCTATGGGGGGGAATTACAGACTACTCATAGTAAGTGGATATTTTAATGAAAATAACTATTAGTTTTAATCAATTACATGACACCTATGTTAGTATTAAGTTTTAATGAAAATACATTTGTTAGATGCATGATCAAACCTCCTGTAGCCATTGTTTTATAACTGTATTGCATATTAATAGGTCATGTTGCCTTCACAACCCAAAAGGTTACAAAGGTTGTTTGAATATCCTAACAACTCTGTCTCAGAGGAGAACATGAAGCAGTAGTATAATGACACTGATGGGGGACATGTGCAACTACTACAAGATTTAACAAAAGTCCCCTGAACTTTGCATGCATTTATCACACCAACCCAACCAGGCACAAGAAATTGAGAAATCTGTAGCTGCAAATTACAATTTGTCCTTTTGGAACACAAACTCTGTTAAAAAAAGGACTTCTGAATGAGCATTCTGCATACTCGAAGGATAAGGTCATGTTTTCATTCCAGTGTGCCCTAACTTTGTACAAAGAGAGCAAGGGACAGTGATGTTAAGAACTCTAATTCTATAAATAACTCAAGAGCAATCTTTCTCAGCAAAATGTGATTGATCTGACTACAAAGGCTATCCTTTGCTATATATAGCTAAGGAATTATTATTTTAAAAAGATCGGAAGGAGAATAAAAATAAACTGCATATCCAAGCATATTTTTGAAAGGCAGGTTTGAAGTTCAGCACTAACTGTGTCCATGGGCAACAGGAGATACCATCTCCTGTCCTGTAAAGAAAACCCCTGCTGAGGAACAAGCCTCCAGGCAGCCAGCTGCAGGCAACAGTGGCCAAGAGATCTGTTGAGGGCAGCAGACTCCATGGTCAGCAAAAAGACATGAATGAGCCTTGGTCTTGCTCTCCACATCATCAGTACTAGATGAGATGAGGACATCATAGCTCAAAGGGGAGATGAGGCCCTCCAATCCCACCTCACGACCTCAAGACCAGCGGCAGGGTACAGATATTGCATCTCTGAGCCCAGATCTACCAATGAAAGAGTAATCCAAACCTATCAACAAAAGTGGGATTTTTAGTAGTAGTTTTATTACATTCTGACCTGAATAAGTCCTAGTGCAGCCACAGGTGAGGGCTTATCCTCATAAGTCTCTCAAAGGCAGGTCACAAAAGCAGTTTTGAGACTGTCACCAAGGAAGTCCTGCCCCACCTGCCCATTTAACCCTTCTCCTAAAGAGCTCCTCAGAGGAAAAGCCCATCACCAAACTCAGTAGAGCCATGGGAAGCAGTGTGTGGCCAGAGCACCCTCAGATGGTGGGACATGTTGGCAGGGCTATCAGCAGCATCACACAAGACTAACACCTCCCACATAAAATGGGAGTAGAAAAGGAAGACGGAAAAGGAAAAGGTTTCAACAGATCCAGTTCACATGACAATTAGAAAGTGGAAAATGGGATTTAAAATTATATTTTTAAAGATTAAAAAAGATCATGGAAAAATAAATATTTTCAATCAGATCTCTCCAGAATGAGGTGCATATTAGATGGATGCTTTTATTAAAGACAGCTTTCTAAGCAGCTTCCAGAGGGTTCTGCAACACGTGTCTGAAATAAACATCAGACACACACCAGGAGCACACAGATGAAACCTGGCCAGACCTCCAGGGACATTAGCAAGTTCCTAACTGTGTTGTTGAGTGAAGGATCAACATGCTTGTTTTATATACACCAATTAACCTTGCATGAAGAATAACACTGAGGAAGAACAGTTATGTGCATGAGATCAAACTGGGGGGAAAAAATTATTTTTTACCATAGCCTCTCAGTTCTTATATAGGTTATATAGGTGAAAATCCCAGACCTTTGATCAGAATAGCCCCACATTCTGGAACCATACTAGAGTGTACAGGGAGTCAGAAAGGCAATACAAAGAGCTTTCCTTCAGTAATATTTAATAGATGAGGCTTTGGGGACAGAGAAGCATTGGGCATAATTTCACGTCACCTCTGTGGGGTAATGGTTTAGGTCTATTCACAGCACCAACTGGTAGTTCAGCAGTGGGAAATGGGTGGGAGAGGGATGTGGAGAGATGTGGAGGAGAGGGAAGGGGCTACAATGCTCACCAGCAATGCTTCTACCTGTGCTAGGTATGCAAGAGCCAGAAACTGGGCAACCATTTAGATTAAACAGTTATTTCAGTGCTTGTGTTTATGGCATTAACCTCTATTTTGACTACACATCTTTCTCCTTTCATCTAAGACTTCAAGTGTGCAGCAGTGCTGTAGGATCCCCCATTCAAAAGCTAGTAAGCCATTCAGACCTTGCTCTTTGGTGAGCCAGGATGCTGCAGAGAGCTGTCAGGACCAGATCATACTTCTGACAGGCACACAGGGCACCACACCATTGCATCTGAGCCAGCAGAGACTCTTCCACAGCCCCCTCCAGTTACCCTCCACCTCCACTTTCCTTCTCTCCTGATATTTTTTTCTGCTTTTCAGCAGACCCTGAGATCGCAGCATGTTTCCATATTTCCCTGGGCACCACCCAGCCTATGAAAACTGACCAGATGAAGCTGACACCATGTGCATAGCAGAGCTAAGCACCAGGACCTGAACACCTGGCTGCGGTGGGCAACCCAATCTGCCTGCTGGGCAGAGCCAGCATGAACAAGCAGTGCCTCATATCCTGGAAACACCAGGATGGTGAGATTTCTCCCCGTTCACACTTCAATCCCTTCTGTCAAAATCAGGAGCAGGGACTACAACGTGTAGTAGTCCTGACAGCAGGACTGACACCTTCTTTCTCACTCTGAAAGACCAGCAGACAGACCACACACTGCACACAGCAGCCCTGCCCAAGGGAGGGACATTCACAGGTTCTGATTGAGCTGCTTTTGGTACGACCTGGTTCCCATTTCAGCATGATGTATTTTTCATTTTCCACTCTTTTTTTCCTCTGTAAACTAATCAACACATTTCAAAAGGCTGGCATGAATTTTGAAGTGTGCTTGCCACAGCAGACCAAATTGGTCTCTGTACTCAAAATGCCAAACTATGGTCCCTATTTCTCACAGCAAGAGGAAGAGTCATACCATCACCTCTGAACTCTGTGGGCCCAGTTAGTCCACCAAAAATTAACACCAGAGCATCAAACAAGACTATTTTTTTCTTAGTAATGGGTCAATCCAGTAGCAGCCTGTCAGGATGACACTGCACGAGAAGGGAAGACAGAGATGCCTACAAGTTAGGTGGAGGGTCCCAGAGCAGCCACTGCCAAGCCCTGCAGGGCTACAAGGAACAGGATTGGTTGGGTAAAATCCCTCCAACCCCCCAGATGGTGCCAGGTGAGGCTCAGGCAGGGCACATAAATTTTCACAAAGGGACCTGTATAGCCACAGGGAGCTCACACAGCAACATATGTTTATGTTTTCCTTTTCAGTCATTTGATCAGTTGAAAATCCTTTCTGTTCCCAGGGAGGCTCTTCAATTCATTTGCAGCTCAAAGAGCAGATGCTGGTGGCAGGAGGTGGGGTAGGAACCTGTTACTTTCAGAGCCCTGGGTCCCATAGGGGGCTGCAGGGGACACCGGGGCAGGAGGGCACAGCCATCACACACGGGATGGTCCAGAGATATGGGAGCTACAGAGAAGCTGAAGGAGAGGCAGCTGCAGGCAGGGCCATCAGCAGGGGCTAATTTTACAAAATGAAACAACACCAATAATGGTATAGGCATGCCAAGCCTCGTCACAGCTGGTTTGGGATTCAGCTGGCTTTATGTTGTTTTGATTAGCCTGACGTTAGGCTAGTGGGATGCTTGTATGGGCACACGTGTGGGCGGAAGGATAAACACAGCTGAGCAAATCTGGTCCCTCATCTTCCTTCTGCACAAGCAAATGGGCTTATCCTCAGCTCAGGTGAGAACTGTAGCCACCCACATCCAAAAAGGTACACCTGTATTTAATGGCAGTGTATCGCAGGAGCCTTTGTGGCAATTTTGCTGATGTTTATTGCTATAGAGGAAGTGCAGATGCTTTTAATTCTGTGTCAAGCTGGTGAAACTCAGACAACTGTGAAGAAGAAAATAAAAGGTAGCAAATCACTTGGGGAGAGAAGAAGGGAAAAGGAGCAACATCCTGACAGAGGAAATATGAAAGTTTAAATAGGATTCTTCTCTATCAGGCCAAGCTACCCCTCCAGAAAGCCTACTTACAACAGCTCCTTACTGCAGAAGCTAGACAGACTTCATTCAAAGATCATATTTTTGTGCCTGTGGTGTGATAATGGCAACTGGTTGTAAACACAAACTGCATCTGAAAGAACTGGCTCTAGGGGACTGGGGAAGGGAGAACGAGGGAAAATATTAAGCCATTAGAAGGGGGAAAAGCAAATATATGAATGGACTGAGAAAGAAAAAACACCATCAGCCTTCCAAGGTAAATTATTTTGGGGTTCTCCAACCTCTTCAGATACACTCTATACCTGGTATCCCTGCCCCTGTTTTAAATGGATAGTTTGACTTTCTGCAATTCAATAACCTTTTAAAAAAGACATATCTTTCCCATAACTTCTGCAGAAAGATAATAGAAAATTATCTTAAACTGACAGTGATATAAGCTCTATCTTCCATCTTCCCCTATAGTTTCTGAGAATCGGAATTTTTAATGATGAAAGGTAAATTAAATTATAGCAGCTGCAAGCCTCTCCAGGGTTTAACAAAGGAGCACAAATGGCTGAAAAAGCACAGCCAAGACTTTGTTCCTCGTGATGGATCCAAGGTTGTAAACTCAGGCCTACAGTTTGCTAATCCCCACCAATAACACCTCAGTGCCCTGTGAAATCTTCATTACCACTGAATCCCCCTTTAGAGCACCCAACACCTCAGAGGTGCTGAGGGGTGGTAAAATCCAGATTAGCACTGATTATCAAGATTAGTTTTGCCAGAGGTTCCTCCTCTCCTGTTTCTGCCTTCTAAAGTGTGTGTAAATACTCCCTAACTCACGTTGTATCTGCCAAGGGACTTCAAATCACAACAGTTACCTAGATTGATTTGATGGACACGTAACAACTCCACTAGGAGAGAGGTAGCAAGCTTTTCACCAGCACAACATTTTTAAGAATATTCATCAATCTATTTGCACATATTAATAGTCAGAGTTTGATGCAAAAGACTATCTCCAGTTCTGCTATCTGTCCCCCTGCCAGCAATATCCTCATTAATTAGAATGCAATGAGGATAACATACTTATGCAATAGCAAAGCAGGAGGTGGAAAGCTGAGATGTTTTGTGAGTTGGAAGGGAACCAAGGGATTTCAAAAACTGAGCAAAAAACAAGGGATACAGATGTTCAAAAGGAAAAGTAAAATGGTTTGCCCGACACTGTTTGCCTCAAGCTTGCCTTAATAAGAAAAATCCCCCATATCCATGCAAATGGGAGGTGAGTGGAGCTTATTCATATGAATTTACTTAAGCAAAGGGTGCAATATATCCAAGGTAATTTATCTTGCCTTTTGACTCTGCTATGCTGCAAAAGGTATGTGTTACCTACCACCATGCAAATAATGGACATTTTTCACATATTTATTATTGGACATTTGTTAGAAGTAATTACTTAAATAAATTATTCCCTGAATATTGTTCAGACATTTGGAAATGATCTTCTAATGAAAAAGCCCACTTTTGATCTATTTTTTCAGTAAAATATACCAAAACGCTTTGGAGAAGACATAATTTATCTATCAGCCAGCACCAAAAATAGGTGCTGATCCATCAACAACATAGTTTGTATGTCTTATCTTGCAGAGAATAGTCTTCAAAGTGAGCTAAAATTTATAAAACTTACACAATAACAAGTAACTGTTCTATAGGTACAAAGACTTAGAATTTTTTGAATTAATTATAACATGCCTCAGTCTTAATCCTGATATTCCATCACTGGAGATCCTTCTGTTTGACATATAAAGAGGCTTTTCTGCATGGAGTGAGATTTCCCCTGTCTAACATCATTGCTACTTTTACACCTCATTCTGAGGCAGGGGAAGGATCAGGGTCAGAACATGCCTCTTTGTGCGCTATGGGTCTGACCAGCACAATATGCAACCCAGAACATCTCTGAACCCTTTCTCCTATCACAGAATCATAGTCAGAATGATCTGGGTTGGAAGGGACCTTTAAAGGTCATCCAGTCAAAGCCCCCTGAAATAAGCAGGGACATCTTCAACTAGATCAGGCGGCTCAGAACCCCATCCAACCTGATCTTGAATGTTTCCAGGGATGGGGCATCTACCACATCTCTGGGAAACCTGTTCCAATGTCTCACCACCCTCATGGTAAAAAAAATCTCTTCCTTATAGCTAGTCTGAATCTATCCTCTTTTAGTTTAAAACCATTATCCCTTGTCTTATTGCTACAGGACCTACCAAAAAGTATGTCCACATCTTTCTTCTATACCCCCCTTAATTATTTAAAGGCTGCAGTAAGGTCTCCCTGGAGCCTTCTCTTCTCCCAGCTGAACAACCCCAACTGTCTAAGACTTTCTTCATAGGAGAGGTGTTCCATCCCTCTTGTAATTTTTGTGGTCCACCTCTGGACCCAGTCCAACAGGTTCATGTCTTTCTTACTCTGGGGACCCCAGAGCTGGACACAGTGCTCCAGCTGGGGTCTCATGAGAGCAGAGTAGAGGGGGAAAATCACCTCCATTGACCTGCTGGCCATGCTTCTCTTGATGCAGCCCAGGACACGGTTGGCTTTCTGGGCTGTGAGCACACATTGCTGGCTCATGTCCAGATATTCATCCACCAGTACCCCAAAGTCCTTATCCACAGGGCTGATCTCAATCTCTTCATCCTCCAGCCTGTATTGATACCAGAGGTTGCCTCAACCCCTGTGCAGGACTTTGCACTTGGCCTTGCTGAACCTCATGAGGTTCATATGGGCCCACCTCTTAAGTTTGTTCAGGTCCCTCTGAATGTCATCCCACCTCTCAGGTGTGTCAACCACACCACTCAGCTTGGTGTCATCCACAAACTTGTTGAGGATGCACTTGATCCCACTGTCTATGTCAATGATGAAGATATTAAACAGTACTTGTCCCAGTATGGACCCCTGAGGGACACCACTCATCACTGATCTCCATCCAGATGCTGAGCCATTGACCACTACTCTCTGCATGCAGCCATCTAACCAATTCCTTATCCACCAAACAGTCCATCCATCAAATCCATATCTCCCCAATTTAGAGAAAAGGATGTTGTGGGGGACAGTGTCAAAGGCCTTACAGAGGTCCAGGTAGATGACATCTGTAGCTCTTCCCTTGTCCACCGATGTAGTCACTCCGCCACAGAAGGCCACTAGTTTGATCAGGCAGGACTTGCCCTTGGTGAAGCCATGCTGGCTGTCTCGAATCACCTCCCTGTCCTCCAGGTGCCTTAGCATAGCTTCTCTGAGGATCTGTTCCATGATCTTCCCAGGCACAGAGGTGAGGCTGACAGTTCAGTAGTTCCATTTCAAAACCAGCTTTGTGTTGCCATCAAGACAACTGCAGAATCTAGGCAATCTAATGTTTGACACTGTTGCTTTCCATCTGGGAGGCTGGCCCAGAAATGGCCACAACAGTGGGACTTTCCTTCCAAATCCACAGAGACTGGCTAGCTCTCCATGGATTGGATTCAACCAAGAAGTGTGTTCTTGCCAAAATACATCTAATTTGACCACAACTTCACGAAGTTTCCAACAGCAATTCCCTCACTTGTTCCTCTGTCCAGGTGTAAATAAGGGAAGGGATTTCAGTTACTCACAACATCATGATAAGCAGTAGTGAGTGTAACCATTCTCTAATGGATATTATAACCCTGGCAGCATCAACTGTGTAGGCCTACTGGATACAAGCTAGCTGTCTACTTCATCCAAAATCTATCCAGTCAGAAAGCAGGGGAGATAAAATAAACCAGTTTTTTCCATATGCAATATATCGACATAATCTATCGTCTATCAAAAAGCATTTAGCCACATTGTCAGGATTATCTAGGACACAAGGTACAAAACACAGAAGCAGTAGACTAAATGGAGAAACTTGCTGCCATGGAAAGGCAAACCGAAGGATTAACAGAAGAAATATAGCATTCCAGCAGCAAAAATGAAATGTAATCCATATTCTACTTTATTATTTGTTGATTTATTCTAGTTTACAAATGTACTGGCCTCAGGAATTAAATATCTGTGGGACTCTAGTGAATCTTTGTTAAATATAAAGCTAGTGTAAGGCTGAATTGGATCTCCTCTTCAATCCATTCCTGATTATAGAGTGGGCCTCTCTGTTTTCTTTTCACTGTATCTTGAAGCATTTATCTGGGGCCTGGTAGGCCAAGCCCAATGGCTGATCATCTAAGGTTAGGAGATTGAGCAATCAAGTGCTCGTTAGAAGATCCAAGCCAGTGGGTATCTACTTGTCGCAGTTAGCTCTGCCTCATTAAACCTGCCTCTCCACATCTTAGTGGCACTCAGATCGCAGAGACTAATACTGCAGGAGGTTAAAACCTTCTCGGGGACATCAGCACAAACATCGATGTGGTGGATACAAAATGTCCGTTTATTAAACTGTGTATTGTACCTATATACATTCGCCAAGCACCTCCTTCGTGGGTGTGCCCTTAGTGTTACAATCCTATCCATCACCTTACCTTGTAACAAGGGGGGCTACAGCTATTCCTTCCGTACATCGCGAGATCTTCCGAGCGCCACTCCCTACATCTACTGTAATAGAGAAATGATGCCAGAGGTGATTTTATAGCAGGATTGACAATGCATGTACAAAACAGACAAATCCTATGGGCAACAGATTTCTGGGGTGAGGGAAAGAGACATTTTTTCCATGCCAGAGTGTTGGCCACACAAGGAAAGAACTAGAGAGCAAGTTAAGAGGGAGCATGGACCCTGGAGAGGAGCAGCATGTCCCGCATGCCCAGCCCAGTACCCCAACCACAGCAGCACACCCAGGTCTGCAGAGTTTCTCCCCGGATGAAGTTGGTCAGCCTACACACGTTGGGACAGCCAAATCTAATTTTCCCTGAGCTGCTGAAGAGCCCTGCATGAGCTGTTCTTTAAATAAAAGGACTATCTGTAGGGGAGCAGAAAGGAATTCAGAAATTGCAAGTGTCCCTGGAGGAGTGGAGAAGCACAACCACCACAAAATGGCCCAATGATGGTTAATGGCAGTTGGCCAGAGCTTTATTCATACTGTCCTTACCAAAGGTGGGTCAGATGTTTCTAGCCAGATCACCTCTGACATAGCAACTTCATTCCTCCAATCACAATAATTGTTTGTATCCTGCCATTATAAATAAAGTTTTAAAGGATCTCTGATTTTAATTTTCTTCATAAAATTTCATTTTCAGATGTACTGCCAAAACCACTAATACAAAACTAAAAGAATAGAAATAATGAAAGTATATATTCTACGTCTGAATTAAAAGCATGCTATTTTTTCAGCTGTATATAGAAACAAATTATTTTCTACATTATATTTGAAAAAAATTTGTAAATACTCTTGTCATTGCTAAAAAAAAATATTATTATTTTATGCTTGACATAAAATACCTGCTTCTGGACTGAACAGAAAAACTTTAATTCCATCAAGCCATCACAGGCTATGCCATAAGTGAAAGTCTTGACTGAATTACAGTTTTTCAATTCCTTTACATTATTTATTTCATCAAAGATACTTTTAAAAAGAAAATCTTGCCTTCATCCAAAAATAAATTGGGATGAAAACAACTCCAGAGACGTCCACAAAAAATGATTAAATAATGAGGTCTGGAAACAGCTGCCAAGCTTAAGAAAGTTCAAATAGAGTATAAATTTTGATTGTTATGGTCCCTACTACCACCTCACCAAGGGCTTGGAGAGATCCGGGTTCTGAGATCAGGACAAAATGCAACCACACAGTAGTTACAACACTTTGCAAAAGCCAAGACGAAAATTTCCTTTATCTAGAAAAATTCACAGAGGACTTCTGGGGAGAACTCCCCAGTCACCATGGAAAACCTTTTCAATCTATATTTTCACAAACACTTGAAGAGTTGTCTTGGAAACCTCAATAAATCTAATCCTAGAGGCTGAGTTTTACTCTCATTTGCGCAAAAGAAAAATCTAGATTATTCTAGTGATGTCAACCAGCAGTCTTTGGGGTAATGTCCATGACGTGGAACGGGCAGTTTCCCCTGCAACCAAAGCAAGTGCACCTTGGAGATGTAGCAAGGGACCACCAATGGCATTAAACTTGCTGGCTGAACTGTCAGTACAGGTTCAGGCACCAGTCCTCAGATAAACCAGCTGCACATTGACAGTTCTTTTATTTCCATTTTGCAAGCAGGATCAAAATATGACCCTGCTTCTATTTTCTTTCAAAGCACTGAATGAGTGTTTTCTGTCATGGACAATCCCTCGGAAACCTGATAGGTAAGTATAAACCCACTGCCTTTTCACAGAAATCAATATAAATCAATTTGTCAAAGCCTTCACACAGGAAGATATACAAAATTCAGATGTATCAAAATAATGTCAGTATCAGTATGAGAAAGCTGTTACGCAGTCTCACTGCCCCTTTACTGGTGGTGAGTTGCCACCAGCTGCTGTAGGAGATGGGTTGGCCACCTTCTGCCAGATGACAGCGCTGCTCTCATCTCCTCCATAGGCAGAAGACACATCCTCCAACAATCTAAGATAGTCCTGGGATGATGATGCACAACACTGTCAGATGCAGTCAGCAGTTACTCAGTTTTATTACCGTAATAAATTATTACTCATTTTCATATGCCTTTGATTTGGGACTTTCAAGAGAGTACTCAGAGAAAACCACTTAACGGAGTCACTCAAGCCCAACTAGAAATTACTGGAAACATTAAGGGCAATTTATTCTTGCAAGATTATCTAGGCTAATTTTACAGCCCTAAGAAGTTCAGAGGTAATTTGGACTAATCTGAAATGCTGGATGCTTCTGCAAAACAATCAGTAGAACAAAGCATTGTTTTCACTAGGCACTAGTTACCACTACATAGAAAGAGATCGTGGTGTTCAAATATTATATTCCTCACCCCATATCAGAACTGTCTTTCAGAATATCAAAAAGCCACAAAGCTCTTTAGAGTTTGAAGGAAAAGGGGGTGGATCTCAAATTTTAACATGAGTGTTAATCCACCCTCAGGCAATATATCAAGTTTGGCCAAAGGGATCAAAGCAATGCTCTCCTTTTTTTTTTTTTTTTAAATGTAGTTCCAAGTTGACAACTTGTATGCCAAGTTTCAACATGACACTATTTCAAACGTCTGAGATAACATGCAGTACCATGCAAACCAACTTGCTTAGTAGAAACTAAAGGCAAAATTATAGTGTAAAAGTAGATACCATATAGGTCCAGAGCAGGTATCTCATATATGAGGTAAGTAGAAGAGTATGAATGACACATCCTTGCTTTGGTACATGAAGATGTAGAATGTGTCTTTTACACTCTCTCAAAATGAAATCTGGCAATTATTGGAGAGATTAAGGGATTAACAGAGTTGCTCTGAAATAAGCAGAAACAAGTGAACTACCAGAAAGCTGTGACAGCTATGGTGTTATAACATCTATGAAATCCTTCTACCTAAACTTGAATCATAAAGTTAAAGTTGGCAGATCTGGGACACTGCAGCAGAATTTCACTTTTTGAAAATTAAGAAAATGTTAAAAAAGGGGAAAATAATAACATTACAAAAATAGTATAGAAACTTTCTCCTTCTTTGATCAATGGAGGTGCCTGGAATTCAAGATGATCCCTGGGGTGGCTGATAGGATAAAATCCATTATTCTTGTCTACCTCTAAACATGTTCTCTGGGTGTTATTTCTTATGCTTTACAGATTACAACCACTGCTGTCCTAGCACATTTCTGCTAAAAATTTCTGCTTTATAAAATATTATTTCATCGAGATGCTAACGTTGTCCGAAAAACAGCCTTGTCACCCGGTGTGCGTAGGTCAATAATCACACATTCAGGAGAGACATTGCTTATTTATTTTAGGGTTGTGCAAGCCTAGATGCTCGGTGGTTTCCCACAAATCAAGCACACCAGCAGGACTTTTCACACTATATTTATACACAAAACTTGCAGAGATAGTAATTTTCCAAGCCCATCCTCTCTACAATGATTGGTTAGTAATTTAGATACAATTATAATGCTGCTGACACAATACTACTACTACACAACCTCAGGGGAAGGGTCTTCACCTGGGCAAGGGTCTTCTTGACCTATAGGCATGATTTTTAGTATTATAATGAGGGTAGTTCAGCTAAGGTTACATGGAGCTTGAGTTTGCTTGCCAAGTTGGCAATGTATCCTCTTCAGGGTCTAAAAGGCTCTGGGATGCCCTTGCTCAAAGAAGGCTATCTACTTGTTCTTCTGATTAGGGATGCCTTTGGCTTTAACATAGACAAAGAACATCTTTTTTGACCTAAGCATAATGTTGCAACATTGTTCTAAAACTTTAACTTTCAACACTAGCACTGAATAGCTGGTAAAAAGAAACATAATCGTAGTCCACGGAAGCTTAGCATTATAAAAAAAAAGGATAACATAAGGCATCTCAGTTTTATTATAGTAAGACACTGCATTTTTAAGTTGTGGGGTAGCTTTTCATTAGTTTCACACAAATTCTGAAGTATTTTGTTTTGTAAGACTCCAGACTGAAAACAGTTATTTTTAAAGCCAGGTCTCCTGAGACACAACTAACCAGATCCATGCAGAAGTGCATCAGTGCAACAGTCAGGGACTTTACAGACATATATGTGACCTGGCAAGGAAAAACAGACTAGCAGATGGGTCCTGTTTGACAGCTCAGATGAGTTGACAGTCCCTGGTAAAAACATTGTGTGTACTACACATCTCCTGCCACACTCCTGACCCCATGGCTGCTGTGTTGTCTGGAGACAGCACCATGCTTCTGCAGCCACTCAGCCCAGACCAACTCCTAAACCTGACCCCCTCCAAACTGGACTCAAGCCCAATGCCATCGAGGCCCAATGCCACAGTTGTGCACAGACCCTGTACTTCCTTTAGGACCTCAGCATCAAAATGCAAGGGAAAGTAGACTTTGCAGAGCTCCTGACTACACAGAGGAGGCGAGGTAATTATTTTTCAAAACTTCACAAGTCAGATGAATATCTCACAGACCATATATATTTTCTATATTGTAGTGAAGTTCTGCAGAGTGGAAGGAAACCTGCTGCTACCTCAGTGGCTGTGAAGTCTTTGGCAGCCCACTGAAATGGAATGGTGTAGGTTGAAGGGGACCTTTGGAGGTTGTCATTTCCATGCCCTGCTCAAAGCAGGACCAACTTCAGAGGCAGATCAAGTTTCTCAGGGTCACCTCCAGTCAAGTTTGGAAAGACTTGTAATATTTCAAGTCCAGGTTCCTGTATGTGGAGATGTAGTGAAAAAGCATGAGACATGAATGGAAAACATTAGACTTACTGAGGCTATTAGCCTGTTGCTGTTAGCTTCTGACAGTATGCATGGCTGCTAGGATAAAGACAGCAAGAAGATCAAAACAGCCAGCTAAGAAAACTACTTTCTTGGTGCTTCCTGCTGGGAGCTCTCTGCCCTTTTCCAGCCACCATGCTGCCATCTCCACTTTCCTCCTCCTAAACAACCCCACTGCACCACCAGGGGCTGTGAATAGCCAGGACCACACAGGCATGTGGCATCCTGCAAGTGCCAACAACCCCTTTACCTCCGTACCTTCCCCCTGCTCTAAGAGAAAGGTACAGTTAATAGAGACCTCAACAACACTAATAGCTTCTCCACTGTTCTTTGCACAGTCATGGGGTGCACAGTCCAATACCTTTGTATTTTGATGACTCCTACCAATAGCCTTACAACATACCTATGTTATTTTTTTCAGTCCTTTACACTATAGAGCACAACTGTCACTGTTACAGCAGGAGCAGTCAGTCACTGACAGAAGAGCTTGCCAGGCTGATAAAAGAAAACGTTAACAGGAAATAAAAAATCCAGGTGGATTTGCCTAAACTCAGCAGGTAAGGAATACACTAATATCAACATAATTTGGGAGTGAAGTTTGTGTCTAAAAGGGGATATAACTCAAGAGTTTACTCAAAAAGAAACTGAATCAAGTGCATGCTTGAAGTACCCCAGAAGATTTTTCATCCAGTCTAATGTTAAAAAAAAAAGCCAGATACTCAGCTAGCATAAATCAGTATAGCTTCACTGCTTTAGTAAAAACTATACTGACTTCTGCCACCTGAGGATCTGCTGCACCATTAAAAACCATGAGCAATAGAGTGGCAAAACAACTGCTACAAATGTGTGTAAAAGAACAGCAAATCCCAAATCTTCCAAGTAGCCAAGGTTGTCGACGGTAAAAAAATGTTCATGGCAACTAAATACAATTTAAATTAACTAGGGCCCCTGCCTTCAGAGGATGAGGATTACAAGCCTGTGAAGCAACAATACAGCAGCAGCACGTGGAAGCAGCATCTTATCTGTACTCACGTTGTCTGTTCCACTCTGATAATCACTGAGCAAAGACATCAGCACAGTACAATCATATAGATTCACATCACACTGGTTCTAACAAGAGTAAGTTGATGATTTTGCTATGTAGCACTGCCCGTGAAGTTGGACTGGGCAATCTGACATGTCACTCAGGACTGGAGAAACTACTCTTAAAAGATTGTGCAGGCCTTGGATCTCCACCACATTTTTAATTTTCAGGGACAGATGCTCAGCTAGCACAAACTGATCCCACAGAATTCTGTTGAGTAATACCTACTGGGAATCTACCAAAAAGAAATAATGTCCTTTAACTTTGCAAAACAAGGCTGAAATAAAACAGAGTCTGAAATAAAAAATGAGGAGTGAATATAGCCAGTGGAGGTCCAACTACCAGTAAATGTTTCCTTGCTATTTTAATGAAACCAGTCTACATAACAACTACACAACTGAGAGGATAATACAAAAAATGGCAACCAAATCCGTGCAAACATTTGCTTATTCCTTGTGAGTGCAGAGAGAGACTGGAGAGCCTCAGTACTCAGTACATGATCCACTTCTTATTTAGCTGAGCACCCACCAAAGGCGAACCAGGGAAAAAGGACTCTGGGCTAGAGGGACCTTCGCTCCAACCCACCTCATGAAACCAGAGAAAGGGGTGATTTCTCATCCCCAGATTTCTAACGATACAGTGATACAGTGGCATTTTTAGCAGTGATCATGCTTCAGGCTCTCATACTGCAGAGGAACTGTACTCCTGTCTGCAGTGGCACACCTGTGTCTGTAGGCAATGCAGCAAGCCACCATACAAGACACCTACACCATGTTAAACTTGGTTGTCAGAGCTCCATTTCTGCTCTCAGCATGTTTATCTGATCCAGCAGCTGCAATGATATAGCTGGGGATTTGAGCTCAGGCCACCGGGAAAACTCACCCACCCAGGCCACACTACCTCTTTCCCGAACGCCCTGGGGCTCTGTTCTCAGGAAAACACCAACTGCCACATGTCCTGCCATACGATTTCACTTCCAGCCATATGACAGGAGCACAACAAGAGTAGGAGAGTCATGGAACTGGAAATCACAGACATAGCCCATCATGTGGTCCACCTCATGTCACCAACGGGAGGAACATCACCCCACCCATCTAGGGCAGGGTGCACACAAGGCCACAACATTTTCCCTTCAAGGCAATAACATGAGGTAGTATAGTAAGAGGATTGGATCCTGCTTCACTTGACTTCACAAGAAGTCACTGGGCAAACAGCAAAAGGAAAATTTGAAGTGTTTTACTCTTTTGCAGATGTTTCCACACTCAAAGATTTTGCAAAACTGACTTGAATTAAACCCAGTGCCCCATGTCCCCCTCATCAAATCCAAATGCCATAATAAAGTCCTGTATTCATTCGCAACAGTGTAGTGTACCAAGTTCATGTCCAGGATCTGTAACACCTAACAAGGGGGCACAATTCACATGAGCACACAATTAGCTATCATAAATAAACTGTGGCTACCAGACTTCATCATCATGCATCTTCCACTACAGCAAAGAGAAGAAGCAGCTGCATGACATCTTTCAGTACTTAGCTGCTAACAGAAAGAGGAAAAAAATCAACTGTTGGAAATCTCCCTCATTAGGTTTGTAGCCACACTCAGTAACATCATATATTGCATATGTTCTGCTCCAAAAAAGAAACTGAATTAATTTAATCCCCAACTCCTCGAGTTTAGCCATTAAACCATTCAGGGTTGGGAAACAGAAGTACTGGTTTCTGTTCCAGTACTTTCCTTACATGGGTTCAGGCATCATCCACCACATAAAATTAGCAAAGGAAAACCTTTCTCATTACTGAAGCATAGCTAGTACATCCTAAATTTATTAGTAAAAATGAATGGCAATTAGTCAGCTACTGGTGCATGGGTGAGTTACAACACATGAAGGTCCCAAATGATGCTTAGCAAAGCCTCATACTGTTCATTGCTGCATCAACTTAAAGCCTAATTAATGGTCCGTATAATAATCAAATTAACTTGCTAAAGATTGTCATTATGTCCTACCCTCAGGAAATGTCTTAAATAAACACTTAGAGCTGAAGGAAGGACTCATTGTTAACCCTATTAGCTCAAGAGTGATAATAACATCACCAGTTATAAGTCAGTGTTGATTCAAGAACAGCAATAGTCTTGAGTTTTGCTGTATAGGGGTCCTAATAAAAATGCATTTCCATAACCAACAAGAATACAAGTAACTGAGTTGGGAAATGTAATAACTACAGCTATCTTTTGGCAACTAGCAAGCTCTCGAGGAAAAATAGTTGTGGCATGAATTAATATGTTAGTGTCCTGTGAATGAATGAAGCTCCCAGCATCAGTTTAAGGGAGGTGACATACTCCGATGAAAACCTGGGGCACTGCAGAGGTAGCAGCATTAAGCACAGCTGAATGAGAGCAAAGGAACCTACAACTCCCCTTAAGAAACAATGGAAACAAATACTGTTAAGAGATATGGATATGTTTCCAGAAAATTGTAAGCAGACATAAATAGCCCTTGAATAATGAATAAGTGGGGGTTTGCTCTGAAAAGCTGTTACATATCAATAAAGCCTCCTCGCTCAACTGACTTTCTGCATGTGCTCACATTAAGCCTTAATGATATTATCGTCAACAAATTATTGCTAACAATTTTAATTTGGAGTAGTGTTAGAAAGCCAAAAACTTGGCAGAGCCAGTTGAAAGTGGTGAGGCCAGTAAAGACCTAATTCTGTAGTTCAAGTATATATTAAGTGTTCTTGTGTGGTTTCAGTGACATTCAGGTATTGATAAGAATTGGTAGAATAAGTTTTATTGCTCAAAGTTTTGTTTTACAGATGGCAAAGAAAGTCAAGGAGCTGAAACCAGTCGCTATCAGTCACAGAGAAACATGAGTGGCAGAGTCCAGATGAGTGCTCTGGAACGTCTCACTGGAATGTCTCACCATCATCCTGTGTGCTTATTCATGCCATACTACTCCAGTTTTCTTTCTTAACTGTTCAACCATTCCCAAGGTACAGAAGTTTTGAAATTCCTCTCAAGTCTATGACTTGAGCCTCAAGTAGCAAAACAACAAAAAATTGCTTAATCACCACTAAACAGAGTCACCATGAACAAAACCCATCACTGATGCAAAATTGTCCTTTGAGATCAAAAGGCATTAGAGTCTGCTGAATCCTAACCAGGAAATCCACTCATACAAATAAACAAGCAGTCAGAATCAGTGCAACACAGAGGAAGACAGCGGAAGCCAACAAATTCATTTTACCATAAATAATTAAAAAAATCAACCAGCATTCACTTGTCCTTGTAGTGTGAAAGCAACAGCAGAAGCCACCACACTACCTGAGCAGACAGACCTCAGGTACTGCAAAAAGAAAATCTGTATTTGCTTCTCAAAGACTGTTAAGCTCTTGCCAGACCAGCCAAATGCACATCAGACTTCTGCTATGGTGCAGTGGCTAGAAGTATAAACAAAAGAAGCCTTGCTAGATGTGACATTAGGTTAGGACAATGGTCACTCCATACCCTCTAGTGCAACTGCTACCAAGAGCAGTAAGACCATGTTTGTTGCTCAAACACCTTCTACATTTAAAACATTGAAAGAAAAGTAAGTTGAGATGGAATAGATGTTTTGGAATAAAAGAGGAGCTGAAAGCAAATTTCACTCAATTTCAGCCTGAAGGTTTATAAATTAGGGTTTTCTCCCAAAATAGAGGTAAGTTTAAACAAGCTATCCAAAGTAGGGCAGCTTTCTTCAGCTCATTGACATCAGCTGAGTTGGGAAATGACCTTTATCTCCCCAAGGAGTATTGCCCCAACTCTTCAGAGCAAGGAGGCACAAGCTCTTCTTTATGCTGTTTTAATTTAGAAGCATCTCATGAAGTTAAATATGTGGTGGAACAGTCCAGGGATACTGCTTGCTCCTCTTTTCACCTCAGCATATGCATAGTGCCCAAAGATGCTGAATTAGCTTTCCAATACCTCTTTTTGACATGTGAAGAAGGAAGTTAGTATCTGCAAAGATGCTAGTTCTCCTCAAGGGCAACATAGATTCAGCCAGGCTCAAGCTCACCACTGTGCAAACACAACTATCTCTTCCCAGGACCTGCTCAGTCCTGGAAGCAGAAAAGGTGCCTCAGCAGAAACATGGCCAGTACTCTGCACATAACATTTTGTTGTGCCTTGCAAGCCTAACTCACACTGCCTGTGTTACATTCCTAACACCACAGACTTTTAAAACCACCTTGCATGTAGGATGGCTTATTAGATATGAAATGGCTCCAATGTACATTGGTGTCTCTAAATTCTAGTTTTTCCATCCCATCATCCACCCTTCTCCCCTGTCTGCCTAGGTATTGAGCAATTGGGAGTACTTAAATACCATATCACTCTGAATTCAGAAAAAAATGCCAGTTTTCCTTTTTTTCTTTCTTTCTTTTTAAATCTCTTAACCCACTCATAACAACATCATGATGGAGGTTAAGCTAAAGTCAGCTGGAAAGCAACTAGGAATAATTTTAACAAGGTTGCACCCAGCATCTGGGGTATTTGGGTTTAAGTCTCTGTGAAACACTGGTTCAGTGGGGGGGAAAACTTAGCCTATGTACTTCAGGGTTTGAAATGAGGCTTTCTATGGGAGCTGTTTATAAAATTTGCTATCACTTATTATAATGCTCCCAGAATATTTCCAGCATTTTAAGATAACCAGAAAAATAAAATATCAAACTGTATTTGTGTTAGTTGTTTTTCTGTTCAGGCACTAGGGCCACAGCAATTTTGAGGAGGAATACTTCATGGGAGCACATCCACTTTTTTGCTTCACATGCCTGTAAGGAACCAGTAACAGGGGCTCAGGCAGAGCAGAGATGTGTGGAAAAGACAGACAAGGCTCTTCTGCATCCACAGAGCTCAGGGCGCAATGCCATGCAGAGGTCCAAGTGCTTGGGGAGAAGCAGGTCCTGGCTGGGTAGCTCCACCACCACTCGTGCCCAAAACTGAGGCAAAGACAGTCAGTGGAATCACTGCAATCCACCTTGGAACCAGAGCAGTAACCACAGAGTGCATTTGCTGTGATGGTGCACTCTTTTTCTTCCTTCTCCATTTTCCCTGAAGGCAGTAGTGGATGTCTTTGTGTTGTATTAACGATAACAAAAGAAAATGCTGGCATAACAGAGATAACCTAATATAGCTATAGCTTTGCCTCTGTGACACCATTAACCCAGAAGAGCAGATCTTGAGCACCAGTGGTGTTTTATGGCCTGTGCTAACACACCAAAGACAGCTCCAATTTTTTCTAAGACACGTCTCATTTTGACACATATAATCCCACACTGCTTGATCAAGAGCAGCGATGAAGAATGAGACCTCTCCTTTAAGCAGTGCAGTGTAGCAACAGCTTCTTGTGCATTCTCATTTATCTAACAAATGTACATCTAACAGACAGTAAAGACTTCATTCTTTAGTATTCATATCTTGAAAGTATTTCAACACTTGATATTAGAGGGCAGTGTACGATTCTTGAGGCATTTTTAGCTTTAGCTAAAGTAAAACAGTCAGGACTTCAGTTTTAGTCCTACATCTGCAAAAAACCTGTACTCAAAACAGTCGCTAGAGTCAAGTCCCACTTCTACAAGAATTTATTACCCAAAATAATGATGTTCCTTTGAAGACAGAGCTGGGAGCTTGTAAATCCCAGCACAGAAATCACCCTGCTGCAAAAGGTTTCAGACTGATGGTGCTCTGCTAAATACACACACCCAGGGTGTAAATACCTGCCCCAGAGGCTGCTTCAGGTACCTGGCACAGTGTAGTGAAGGGTATGTAAAGACTGGTAGGACTGAGCAGGGTCCCTCAACCTTTCCCCTTTTTTAATATCTTTGTATCTAAAAAAAAAAAAAAATCACATACAGACATATGGGAAAGGCATTTTTATTCAAGAAAAATAAAAAACTGCTGGGTTTATTCTACACTTTCAAAGCAGTGCAGATAATATTTTCTAGACATGAAAGCTTAATAATGCCTTAATTCAAGCCAGCTGACTGCTGGAAATGTTATTGTTCATAGAGAATTAACAACACATGATAATTTGCTTGTTCCAGAGTTCATCACTTTGAACATGGAAATGAACTGGATGTTTCCTGGTCATACAGAAAATGAAAAGGTTTAAAGGATTTTAAAAACCAGGATGATTTAAAGCAAGACAAATGGTACCCATTTTAAGTTTGCTGGGTTCAATCCTACCCTCCCACATAAAAAAAGGCTCCCTTTCCCTTGATCTGAAACTGAATTGTGGATGATGACAGCAAATACAAATATGAAAAATATGAATGTGCTACCGACTCCAGGGGAAGGAGTCTCTGATAGTTATCAGATTTCCTGTGGCAGCTCTTTGACCAAAAAAAAAATAATCAAGTGATTTAAAAAAATCTGTCATCAAATGAATGGTACTTATATGATATATTGCAATAAAATTCAAATTCAAAAGAGCTTGATAATAGGAAGAACTGAAAACAGAAATACAGGAAAGGAATATGCAGAATTCTATGATGTGGGAGTTGAGAACAATACTTAGCAAAAATTAGTCTAAGCTGTGATACTGAACTTAACATACCAAAGTCTGGGGATGTTATACTTTTGGGGGTGGTCTGTATTTATCACCTTGTGTTAAAGCTGATTCTAGTATTATATTTCCTTTCTCTTTTGTCTGACACATAAAAAGGATGACTCTTTGCCAAGAGAAGACAAAAGAGGAAACTGCAGGTCTTTTCTGGAGAGCTAAGGGTAGAAAATGGGTTTATTCCCTTCTTACCATGGAGAAACATCCATCCCACAGCAACCACCTTTTGTATTGTTCAATACATATGGATTACAGAATCACAGAATCATCTAGGTTGGAAAAGACCTTGAAGATCACCTAGTCCAACCATTAACCTAACATTGAGAGTTCTCAACTACACCATATGCCTCAGCACTATGTCAACCCGACTCTTAAACACCTACAGGAATGGGAACACCACCACTGCCCTGGGCAGCCCATTCTAGTGTCTAACAACCTGTTCTGTAAAGAAATGTTTCCTAATACCCAGTCTAAACCTTCCCTGGTGCAACTTGAGGGCATTACCTCTTGTCCTATCGCTTGATACTTGGTTAAAGAGACTCATCCCCAGTTCTCTGCAACCTCCTTTCAGGTAGTTGTAGAGGGCGATGAGGTCTCCCCTCAGCCTCCTCTTCTCCAGACTAAACAACCCCAGTTCCCTCAGCCACTCCTCGTACGACCTGTGATCCAGACCCTTCACCAACTTCGTTGCCCTTCTCTGGACACGCTCGAGTCATTCAATGTCCTTTTTGTAGTGAGAGGCCCAAAACTGAACACAGTCATCGAGGTGTGGCCTCACCAGTGCCAAGTACAGGGGTAAGATCACTTCCCTGTCCCTACTGCCCACGCTATTTCTGACACAAGCCAAGATACCATTGGCCTTTTTGGCCACCTGGGCACACTGCTGGCTCCTGTTCAGCCGGCTGTCAATCCACACCCCCAGGTCCCTCTCTGACTGGCAGCTCTCCAGCCACTCCTCCCCAAGCCTGTAGCACTGCTGGGGGTTGTTGTGGCCCAAGTGCAGCACCTGGCATTTGGCCTTATTGAAACTCATACAGTTGGCCTCAGCCCATCGCTCCAGCCTGTCCAGGTCTCTCTGCAGAGCCTCCCTATCCTCAAGCAGATCAACACTCTCACCCAACTTGGTTTCATCTGCAAACTTACTGAGTAAGTATTGAAGTATTGAAAAGCCACAACAAGGTCTCCCTAGAGCCTTCTCTTCTTTAGGCTGAACAACACCAACTCTCTCAACTTTTCCTCATAGAAGAGGTGTTCCAGATTTATGCTGGCAGTCAGAAGGGAAACACTGCATCTCTTACTGATAGGATATACTGCTGTGCAATAGTGCTGTGCATACAATGCAAAGCCACCAAAGTGCTGGGGAGATGTGAATCCCACTTTTCAATAGTTTATATTACAGAAGAAAAAAGGTCTTTTCTCAAGAAGGTGCCCATTGCAGCCAGCAAAGTGCACGTGTCAAGAAGATAATTTTAACTACAGTTACAGCCATTAGACAAAAAGGGGGAAATGGTAAGTGTAATATGTGTTTTCCTTACAAGTAGTACATGCGGGGTTTCCTTATAAGCAGTATATGTGCAGTTACACAGCTTTGGCATATATACATACTCATTATTTGTATAATATTTTCAGATCTCTGACACTAATTACATGAAAGCTAGTCTTATTTCGTCATAAAAGAAACTACTCTTATTCCCACGGTGACACAGTGACAAAATTCCTAGTAACTTCAAAAGGAAGCAGGAACAGATCAAGAAACTAGGTGATATTTTTACCCTCCTTCCAGTTTAGGTCCTTAGATCTAATATCTGTGTATGAAGATCAGCATCATGAAATAACAATACCTTTAGCTTCTGACTAACCATGACTTTGAGTAAATGAAAGAAAATAAAACACAAGAAATCCATATCATCTTCTCAGAGGGGTGGGAAGCAGAATAGCACCTCACCCCAGCGCAGGCTGCATGGTGAGTCTGGCTGGAGGCCAGGATCCTGCGCCAGTGGACAGCTGAAATGATGGAGACTGAAGGGACACAGCTGCAGGTACACACCATCTCCCAAAGGGCTGCCCACTCAGGGGCCTGAGATCTGGAAAGACTAAATAAAATTATTGTTTGTCCAATAAAGTCTTAATAAAGGAACTGGGTTCCCTATGGATTCTAGGAGTCTTTTATTCCCTCAGGGTTGTTTTTTTTTTCTTTTTTTTTAGGATGAAATTTTGGCTTAGGTCATAGAAAAAAAAAAAAAGGTCAAAAACACTCTACAAATTTCTATCAAGCTGTCCAGAGAAAATACATTTTTGTATTAGTATTGTGCATATTTAATTTTCACAGAGATGGGCCTAATATTTGGGGGTTCAGTAAAATTAAACCAGAGCCAAAGCAGTCAACACTGTGCTCTTTCATTTCAGCTCCACTGAAAACAGCAACTCTGATCTTTCGGGAACTTAAGCTCCTTATGATACAGTATGGGTGCAACCTGATCTCATGGTGCTACTATTTAGCATGCCTGCTAATGGAGGTGTTGAGTGAGTCACAGGCATGTTTTGAGACAGGCTTTAGCATCAAGTCTAAAGGCCCTGGCCTGGGGTGCACACATGAGGCACAGTCTTGCAGAGGGAGCTGCATGCTTGGCTCTCCAGAGGGTCAGGTATGAGCTATGGGACCACACCAAGCGGGGCCACCGGTCACCTAACCTGTTTGGGACCAGCCTGCGCAGCAACTCTGTAAAACAACAAGCCCTCTATACTTTGTTCTGTCAAGGTGAACCTAGGGCAGATATTGGGGGCAAGGGAGCAAATTGCACAGACCTGCTGCCTCCAGCTCTTTGTGTGGGAGCAAGCAGGCAGGACACCACCACCACCCTTACATCCTAAGGAGTAATAATATACTGAGGAAGATACACTGTACAGGAACAAATTGCTAATGAGTTATGTCCTGCATAGAGAGAGAAAGGTAAATTACAACTTCCAGCATCATCATCTCCTCCTCTGACATCTCTAAGGATCAACACTACCTCCTATATAGACTATATGCATCTATACATGTATTTATCTAGTCTGCTTTCACTCTAATTCACAATAAGTATGTTGGTGTCACCTTTCACTCCTCCACAATTACACTCAAAATCCAGCCCAACTTCCTGGCAGTTAAACTTGCATTTAAGCGGTAAACAGCACCTCCTAGGATCAGTCCAAACACAGGCTTACCTTTTTTTTTTTTTAAAGAAATCACAGTTTGAAAGATGCCTCAAGTATCACTTTTTTTACATCATTTTTTTTTTTTAGAAATCAGTTTGAAAGCCACCTCAAGTATCACTTTCCTTGCATTGTTATGCCAGAGACAAGCTTAGTACAATCCCACTGACATCAAACTGCACAGGGAACAAATACAGTCCATTAAAATGCTACTACCCTTATTGTTCCTTTTGAAGAAGGAAAAGCCTACCCCTAGGCTAAAAAGTTTATATAGCAGAATTTAGACCCAGACTTCAAACAGCTGAATGGAGCTGTTGTAAGAAGGGACTATAATGAAACAACTTCAGAGCTCTGAGTGTAGCAGGCGGCAGAGCAAGGGCTGCTAAAGTGAAGTCAGAGCCTAATGTTTCATGTGACATTGTTCCTAGCTTCAAAGCCATATGCCAAATTGCTGCGCTCAAAACTACTATTAAACAAAGCACAGTTTTGAAAATACAACATTCTGTATAACCACACTTAAGAAAACAATATTTTAACAAATGTTTTCCTTAACCACTGTGTGGTCTGTTGGGACGCAATTCTCTAGAGAGCCTCATAGATGGCAAGACCAACCTTCATTCTTGGATTCGCTGACTCATGGCTGCTGGAACAAAATAGCATCGCACAGGCCAATTCCTAACTTACGGCTTACTCCTTGTGTTCTTCAGGGCATGAAATGTGCCATATTTCCTCACAAAGTATTTTAGATAACACCCACCCATATGATGTCTGAAGCCCCTCTCCCAAGTTTAGTACTCTTGCAGTAGGGACAGGGAGAGAGATGCTAACAGGCAGATCCAAACTACCCCCACCTCAGGTTACCACTGTGCAAGAGCTTGAACTTCATTCTGACTGCTAGCTGGAGCACAGTGTACATGTCCCACCCCGAAGTCCCTGCAATAACATCTCGCAGTGGGGCAGGGAAGACAGGTGAGGAGAATATGCTCTTAAGCCACTTCAACAACAGATGCCTGCATGCAGACCACAGAGTACTTTGTGAACCACCTTAGGGGTTTGCTTTTGATGGGCCGAGAGTGGAAACAGGGTGTATAACTTCCAAACTCCATCCAAAAACATTTTTTCTAATCCCATTTGATGCCTGGCTTCAACACAGGATTCTTACCTCCTTGCACATCCATATGTTCACCATAATAAACTCTCCCACGTTGACTGGAAGCAGAATGTCACATCATAAAAGTTAATGCTGATGGGACGTTATCTCCTCCAGCAGTTGCCTTGGGCAACAGGGGGAAAAAAAAAAAAAAAAACAAAAAACCAAGAGTTAGCAGTGTGTTCCTGCCTCCAATACCTATGAGTCCAACCAGAGAGGATAAATAGCCAGAATTTTCCAATAAAATAAACAGTACTGACATTTAAATATCATCATTAAAGTTAGGAATGACTAACTAAAAATGCAGAAAGATAAGTTCGCCAGTGGTACATTTAATAATATGGCAGTATTTTGTGCTTTAAGTCTCCTGGCCAGTAAGAAGATATAACACACCCTGCTTTGGCAAAATGCTGCAAACTGAGCATGTGCGATGGACCTTTTAAAAATTAACTGCAATTAATAGTTATTGATTGAAAATATTACTTGATGGGTTTTTTAATGCATTTGTTGTCCCAAATACCAAGTGGCTGATATATTTTATCAGAAAATTAATTCTCTGCTCACTTCAAGATGAATGCTTGGCAATAGGAAAGGAGGGGAGACACAGCAGAAGTTCTCTCTTGAGTTCTAGAGACCTGGGACACACAATTAGTCTTGTTCCAGCACAACACAGCTCTTGCAGAATCACACAGGTATGACAGCCAAGCTCCTGCTATGAAAAGAAGTTATTTCAAACAAAGGTTACTTTACAGATTGATAGTTCCAGACAAAAGCTGGATCAAGCAGAACAG
Source organism: Strix uralensis (assembly GCF_047716275.1). Classification (NCBI taxonomy): domain Eukaryota; kingdom Metazoa; phylum Chordata; class Aves; order Strigiformes; family Strigidae; genus Strix; species Strix uralensis. The sequence continues at coordinate 9,414,084 of NC_134012.1, read as the reverse complement.
CCTTGTCATTATGGTTTTGCTCAATAAAAATTAAAAAGTGCTCTGCTCATTTCTGGTTTGAGGGGTAAAATCCTCCATTATAAAGACCAATACCTAAAGAGGGTTGAGGGGTCTCTGCAACCCTCTTTGGAAAAGCCTCGTGCTGACTCCAGTGGCAGCTGGATCAGTAAAATTTTTAACCACACAAGTCAGATCATTCACCCTGGCTGAAAATTCTGGGGATGGTGGCTTATGGGATGTCAGGTCTTATTCCAGCTATCAGCAATTTGGCTTACAGCTGCCTCCAAAATACTACTTTGAATATTTTATGTAGACAAGCAACAAAAATATCTGATGGAGCGAAAGCAGAATACAAGATTTTAATGGACTGAATATGATGTCTGAGGCAGCGCAATGGAAATTCTAGAAACTGAATCACTAAACATATGATGTCTCATATTCCAAATGATGAGCTTCTCTATATGAATCAGTTGTTTTGTAAATAGTAATACAACCTCTTTAAGACAAGATCAGAGCTGTGAGCAAGTCGGCACCTCTGCATTTTCTCTGATATCGCCTAAGTTTGTACTACTGCAGAGTGGAGATGATACAATTAGTTCTCAAGAAAACATTATATTAGGAAAAATCACATGGCAAGAACTAACTGCAAGTTAGCAGGCTGTTTGCAAACTTGCACTCCTGGACTCCACTCCTCCTCCTTGCTCCTTGCACACACAGGCATCCCACAGCCCTGCTTTGCACCCTCCATTTGCACTGAACCAAATCCTTAACACTACCACCATGACCTTCCTTCATTTTAACCCTTTTACCCATTGCCTCCAGGCTGGAAAGAAGGACCTCATCTAGGTTCTTCTTCACATGTTTCAAGTGTTGGCTCAAAAGTGGAACACCTGATCCAAAGTGCTATAGTAACAGATCCAATTACCTTTCATTTCGTTTCATGAAGACAAATGCTTTCATCAAAGATTTTTACAGACTGCCATCATTCATATTTCTTTGTTATAGGGATGAGAGAAACAAAATGAGAAATTCAGATTTCACTCAACCCTAAATATTGGTGGCTTAGATATAAATGAAGCTTAGCCATCTCCTAATTTTATTTTTTTAAAAAAAACCCTCTCATCTTTCTGGTTCAATTTTTAGAACTGTCCTACTATCTTTACCTTTGCTCTCATCTTTTAGAAAAGATGAACTATAAGCCAGATCAGATATTAATACCTTTATGACTGCTGGGAAAAAAAAAAAAAAAAAAAAAAAAAAGACAGAGTTTTCTCCCATTACTCCTAAGATTTGTGCCAGAAATAAAGCATCACACAGACCCTTTGCGAGAAAACTGTCTAGCTGAAGCTTCCCTAAGATATGGGGATAATACAGACCAAATCCTTTTTTTTTTTTTTTTTAATTTAAAATAAATCTGATCAATCTTTATAATTGTCAAATGAAAGGCAAATAAGCACATATACTTCAAAACTTAATTATTAATAATTCAGCAGAAGTGAAAAATATTGTTTAGATCCATCTTCAGGTCTAGCTTGTAAAGAATAATAGGACAGCTTGCAAACATTTCCCATGAAGTGTGTGAGATGATTTACCATCACACAAAAGCTGCTGTAAAGCGGTACATAACAGCCATCCCTTCCTTACAGACTCATTACATCTTAAATCCTGGAGACACATAAGTTTTTTCTAGTGCCTCTTTATTTGTTAGACAGTCCCTAACATTTGAAAGAAGGATGATTAATTCATTAATCCCTACATATTCCCAAAAGAATAAATTCAAATTCAGCCTTGCTTGATTGGATAAAAATCTATCTTCACAATTAAAAACTCTAAATGGAAGTAATTCATCCAGACAGAACTACAAAATCACATGTATAGCCCTCAATTTACTGGTATTCCTAGAAGTCTGGGTACTCCACCTCCACCTAAAATGTTTTTAGCAATGTCATTGCACCTCCCTGAGCCCGAAACAGCATCATTAGCATAACAAAGAGAGATTATAGGCTTTGAAACATTTTGGAGGAAAACGTTGCTCTCTAACAGGAGAACTTGCAGCACATTGTTGACTAAAATCCCTCAGCACTAGCTATAGGATGTAGTACATGACGCCATCACAAAAAAACAGATCATGCGGTCTAAGCAGAGTCTTGCACACTTTACTGGTTGTACTAAACTTTTCCCACACAAAAGAGGCTCCTCTCCACGGGACTTAGGATGTCAACAGAAACCCACTAAGGGGCAACTCCTAACTGTGATGGGTTGGTCATTAGAACAGTCTTACAGACCACCAAATTATGGGCTTCAGAGACTGCAAAGCTCTGCCCTTAGCTACATAGCATAAGGACTGTCAGCACACAAACACACATGAATGCACACACATGCATATTTGTCCATCATTCTTGGGGCAAAAACTTTGTACTCCTCTACTAAGTAGATTAGCTGTCCTTTGATTTTTGAGACAGTGAGAAGTGGTAACCCCAAGGTTAACTTCAGGGTTTAGATATAAAATGCACAAGCTCAAAACTTTTGAGACATGTAAAAAAAACAGCAATCATTTTGCTTACAGAATTCTGTGGAAGTATTCTTTGAAAGGAGAGGAAACTCGTGTGTGTGAAGTATAAACTATCTGCATCTACTAGCTTGGGGATTAAGAAGAACCACGTCAGCTGGAGAAGGGAAAAAGTAAGCGTGGATTCCTACCATTTTACAGTTTCTCAGGCATTTTTTGAGGCTCTACTCATCCAGACTGTGAGGTGAGCTCCCCTTCACAGCACATGGAAAAGGAGGGATACTCCCATTTTTAAGGAACAGTGTCCAGCTGTCACATGACTGAGGATCTATTCCTGATATTTCTACAGACTTCCTTTATGGCCTTGGGCAAGTCACCTGATTTCTCAGTAATTTCTGATAAATCCTTTAAAGTAGTTTGAGTATTTTTTTCACAGACCTATTTCAAGAGCATCAATATGCATGCAATGAGAATCCCATCATTTCATGAGGGTGCTACATCATTAATCCTTATTTACTGTGTATGAAATGTGCAGTTTTTCCACAGTACTAAGCATTTGCAACTCATCCTGACCCCTGCTCAGCACTTCCAAAACAGACCTTACACAGAATTAGAAAATTCTGACATCATGCTGGAAGTTCAAAAGCGATGTGAAAAGCTAACTAGCACTTTAGAACTGACTTCAAATCTTGTGTGTCATAGAAAGCCAGGACAGAAAAGAGTTGGTTTTCACCAAATTATGCTAAGAATCAAAACCAAAACAAAATCAGCAGAGCAGAGAAGGAAGAGCTAAAATGCTGCTCCCAAGACCTGAGCTCATTACACTACATAGCACTGAACTGCACCAAATGTTGACATGACAACTAGGTCAAAGTAAAAATTCATCTTGCTTAATTTTTTTTGAGCAATGTTAGTGATAGATGCTTAAAAAACCAGGGCAATTACAGTGTGATCTTTTCTCTTGCTTTGGGCTAGCCAGGGGTCTCTAAACAGGAACATCTTTTTCAGAGCTCCTAACTGCCTGAAACATTTTTGAAAACTTGAATTTGATTCATGAATAATTAAACTGATTTTGAAAATCTTAAAGGCTTTGGGCAGCCTTTGGAGGATGCATTTCCTAGGTACCCTTAATGAGGCTACCAAAATGAGAAGCACAGACATAGCAGTATATTAAGAGCTGACACAGCTGGGGACCATGCTTGCAGGGTGACAAAGGTAACTGAAAAGACACCAGTTAAGGGTGAGCTCATTAAAAAAAAAGAAAAAGATTGACAAACTGACATTTTTTCCAAGCTTTGGCGGCTTGTTATATCTGGTAAACATTAGCCTTCTTTGTTGTTCCAAAATAATGTTCAGTTGGGGGGTGGTGGTTTGTCTGATGGTTAAAAGTCTCTTCATCTTCCAAAATGAGACTTTTTTTTCCTCAACCCTATAAATTATAAGTGCAAGACAGAGAAAATTGCATATAATTAACTCTCATTGCAAAGACAAAACCTTTTCCATTTAAAAGTTCAGGTGTAACAATTGAATTCAGTAAGTCCTATATCTTTTATTATTAAAAACACACTGTCCTTCTGACCAGAAGCATACATGGTTTTAAATTCCAAAACTATATTTTTCAAAAGATGTTGGAGGAAAAGTTTAAATAACTTTTTTTTCCTTAACATTTATTCACAGAAGTTTGATAACAATGTCTTTATTCACAATGTATTACTGTGATTTAGTATTATTTCACAATAAAAAAGTAAACCAACATGAATTTACTTAATCTTCTCAGTTTGAAAGTGTTCTGTTTTAAAGAAGAGTTTGTTGGCATTTTAAAGAAAAAATCTTGGTACAGCTTTAGCTCTCTCCTCATAGTCCACATGAACTGACTGCTATTTTGCAGGAAGTGATCTGCTGGTCTCTAATTTGTTGTCCCATTTTCTACTTAGAAATAAGGCCTGTTATTTCAGAGAACTATCCAGATTTGCTTCAGTGGTTACCAGCCATCTCTAACCATGTTCAATGGCAGTTTTACAATAAAGCATTAGTATGGATAGGTTTACAGTACATAGTTATCACGTGCAACTGGCACCAAGGCACTGGAGGTTCCTCAGATGCCAACATGAGGAAGGCAGTGTCTTCTGTTCCTGCAGTAATCTATGTGTTAGACACACAACAGCCATAATTTTTACTGAGATAGTCAAAGTCTCAGCTTTTCTTTTAGCCAGCTGTGAGAAAGCCAATCCGTTCCCTGGAGGCAATTTAGGGAATGAACATCAGAGGATAAAGTCAGTAATATTATCCTCACCACCCCAGGATAGCGGGCACATTAAAGTCTGGGCATAGCCAGGGCTTCCCTGTTACTTCTGACTAAGAAAACTGCATATTTGCTTCACACACAGTCTATACATGGAGACTTTAATCAAAACCACCATGTAGATATAGCCTGAGAGAGAACAACTATTGAAAAATATTTATACCTATGAAATAAGAGCTTTTGTTCAAAGCAGATTGCTTCCACTTTTTGCAGATTAAACTGTCTTAAAATCTATCACAAACTTTCTTGACCCTTTGCTTCCCACAGATGACGAAATATTATAGGACTTAAGTGAGCACGTACAGCTAATCTGCTTTTGAAAGACGTGGTATTACCCCGGGAATTATGAGAGACATCTAGCTCATTCGGTTCCTACAATATTTAGGATAGATTATGAATATTTCCTGGTAGTCAGTTGAAATACATGAGCTACCATTCTGATATCTTGAAATAGAAAACAGATGAAACTCCCTGGTTCAAAATTGTTTATGAAATCAATTTATCTGAAAACTACGTATCTTTTTGAGCAAAAGCATAAAGAAGAAAATTTGGTACAGTTCTAATTATCATCAAATGGAGATTTTTTTGCTCTTTGCTGTAGTATAGATACTGAAGAGATGGATAATCATAGCTGTGGAGCACTCTCTATATTATCGTATCTATGGATGTTATGTAAATAGGAAAAATTGCATTTCAGTTATCACTTTGCATGTATTATGAGAGACACAATAGGATGCAATATAGAAATGTATATAGACATCACTGTACATGGAAGGTACTTGTCTTCTCTATAGAAAGCACAAGATAACAGGCACTTTGCCTGCTCAAAACAGTGTGTGGTTGTTTTTCAAAGGTACATAAAAAGATCAGAATCACTTGCTTTCAAGTTGAACTGAACAACACATGGTAATCAAGCTGCATGGGTGAGAGCTGTGGAGCAACTCTGTGTTGAGTGACATTCGTTTTGTCTACAGTCACCTAAAACACAGTTGTCCAGCCTAGCAGGCTTACCTATTTTTACTCCACACTTAGGGAAAAGGGATATGGACCTCCAAAGGCCTGTTCGGTCTATGTATCATAAGAGGAATAAATTAACTTACAAAACTGGCTTCGTGTACTGGCAACAAAGGGAACCTAAAATTATCTGCATAGGCTAAAAACCCAACTTTCAGGTACTCCTGCTTGTTGTGCTTTTATCTCTGCAATTCCCTTGCCGCATGGTTCCTCCAGAATCGCAGGGCACATACTCCTTTCTGGAGTACTTAAAGCCTACCAGGCATCGCTATACATGTTTTCAGTACATTCAGGCATGCTATGCACAGGACACGCATGCTATATAAAGATCTCCCAGCTGTAATATCTGCACAGATGGCTTTCAGAGGCTTTGAACCCTGTACCACTCCTGCAGCAATGGAGACACTCCCATTGGCTTGATCTGTTGGAGAATGAGTCCGGATGAGAAGGAAAGCCTGAGGATTATCTTACCCCCTAACAAAGGGGAACATCTGGCCAATAAAGTATGCATTACATTTTTATAACTACTTTATCAAATTTACTTTAAAGTATTAGGATTATAAGGATACTTCAAAAAACTTACTCACTTGCCCACCAAAATCCTTCTAAGTGTATTACCTCACACTGCAGGGATTGGAGGGCTACATATGATTTAGGAAAGGTTGAAAGTTTGAAAAATATCAAAATGAGAGAATCTTTTTCTTTTGCAGAGAAACACCATTGATTCTGTAAGGGGGAAGAACACTAAACGTTAACATGATACATCAGTGGTTTTAAATCTAAGTTCTGCTTTTGAACGTTCGAAATGAGAAAGTGATTATTCAGACATCATCTTTAAATGAGATCTTAATGTATCCCAAAACAGATGGTTCACAGCTAATGTTTCCTGTATCTCAAATAATTTATTCAGTATCACAAAACAAAAACTTTCAACAGCTGCTGAAAACAAATACTAATTATAGCAGGAAGATATAACCATTCACTCTGCCCCAAAATCTTTAATAAGTCAACAGGCACATTGAGAGATGACAGCAACAGTCACAATAAATGGTACCCTGTTTTGTCTGTGTGTTTTTAAACTGAACAGACTTCACCATCTGTGGTTAATTATTCTGGGATCATTGCCATTATTTTATTCAAGATTTGCTATCTGGTTTTAATAAATTAATGATGTGTTAGAAAAATCCTTATGTGAATGGAAAGAATGCATCACCGCTGTTTATACAGCAATCCCAATATTCCATCAGCTGCCATTCCTCTTCTCAGAAGACATCAGAGATGACTGCTAGCACACTGTGCACTCAATTCCTTACTAACCCTCCTCTAGAAAACTATACATGCTTATGTGACTAAATCCTTTCACTCCCCATTTCAGCTTTCCCAGACAGATTGCTCTGGCTGAGGTGGTCCTGAAGACGTCTGTTTCAGACAATCTTTCTGGAATTTTTCAGCAAGAACTGTTACCTTCATTTGAGAAGGAAGTCAGGAAAAAAAGAAATCACTTGAAATCTGTGAATCCTTGTTAGAACACACCTAGGATCAGAGCCAAATATGAGACTGGAACAAAGAAGGGAGGATCAACCTTAGTCACTTAGGTCTTTGCAATTCCCATAAAAATCTGTCCAGACTAGGGCAGTTTTCATAGAGGAGGCTTGCTGCATATGCTTCAGCTGCTCAGAGCTGCAGCTGGTGTCCCAGGAGCAGCTGAGCCTCTCTGCAGCCTTCGACAACAAAGCATTGCCTGGACTGGCCAGTGAATTGGGCTCTCAAGAACTGGGCAGGTGAGCACAGGCACTAAGCACCTCACACTGGAGTCACCAATGGACCACGTGGCTGATCCTCACATGACTAGCTGGTAGGAGAGGTAAGAACCCCATCAGACAAGAGTCAGGATACCTGACCAGGACAGGGACTGTGCACTGCTTTGCCAGGACATTTCCCTGGCTTGCTTGTTAGGCACCTCCAAAAGCAGCATAAATAAGGCTGTTCCCAGAAAAAGGAGCCTCATCTGCTCTTCAGCTTCAGTGAGGCTTCAGAGCAGCTCAGCTCTCAGTACTGGAAAAGGCAGAGAACCTGGCCCAGAAGCATGATACGTTGTCTTGTAATTAGAGATGATGTTGTAATGCATATGCTAAATAAGGCTGCTCAAAACACTGTCATTTTGGCATTCCTTACATTACAAATAATTATCCCTGCAATCCTAATATCTCCTAATATCTTCTTTCTACATAGTTTTTGTGTCAGTGCACTATTATGTATAAATTATACAGAAAATCAGTCAAGCCATGAATATTTAAGCAGTAGTGGCTGAGGTCAATGGCATTCCCTCGAGAATGGATGATGAGGTAAAAGAACTGGTGGTACAAGGAGAAGCTGGGAACTATTAGCAAGACATTAATTACCTGAGAAGTACCATAGGGTAAGGTTGTCCTTTCTCTAGCAGGGATGACTGTGAACTTTAACTTTGGGGGTTTGGTTGTAATCTGTAAAGCATTGACAGAGGAGAACAGGTGCTGCTCCTAAACTTGGTGCTACAAGAGCACAGAGGCCTTCACTATTAAGCAAAAGCAGCAGAAGGGACTAGACCTTGTTTATTATTAACATGTCATTCAGTTAGATCACCCCTGGGCAGAACCGAACATCCCCACTGAAGCAGTAGTTTGACAAGTTTTCTCTGGTTGGTTTAATTTGGTATAGTCCCCTGAATCTATTAAATCAATACCAGCTGTCAGACATTTTTCACTGTGTCCTGGTGTCTACTTGCTGTTTTTATGCCTGAGTCTAAACACTGTACCAGGTGGGCTATTGCTTACATCAAATATTTTTGCTTTGTAAACTAGTCTGAGGGAAAAGGTATCAAATCAATATCTTGTTTGACATCATGGAGTTGTTTTGTATAATCTGGTGGTGAGCATAAAAGTACGTTTCAAGTTAGTGGTGGAGAGCAGTAGACCCAAACTCTCGGACTGTCTAAATGACTCATTATTGTAACAACAATAAATGCAACATATGTGTTAGATCTAGAATGAAATATATTTTATACAGTGTCTCAAAATGATCCCATCTGGACCAGTTTGCCATGACAACACTTCCTAGAATGTCAGGACTAGAATTTGTTTATACACACATGTACAGACACACACATACACACACAGTGCAAATGGTTGTTATGCTATTACTTCTAGATTTTTAGCAATTCTACACACAGCCGTGATTTAGAACAAAATAAAAATAAACAAACAAAAAAATCTTTAAAAGGGTGACAAAGATGGGTGGAAAGGGTACACAATCCCCAAAAACCTTTGCAAATGTGATCCTTGGGGGTGAAGCCTGGATGCTGTCAATGTCAATGGGAGCTTTACCTTTGCAGGTAAAGGATCCAGGTACCACTCAAGACAGGTGGAGGTCATGCATGCCAGTGGATGTATTTCACACTCCCCCCACACGCCTACATGGGCATAAACCAATTTACTTTCTTACTGAAACAGAGCACTGCACAAGCAGATCTTGTATTCTGTGGATAGCATCAATGATAATATACTTTTAGCTTTGAATAAGAGGAAATATAGCAATCTTATCCAAGTCTCTGGCAGCCCTTATCTCAGAGACCACCATACAATGTTATGACACCTGCCTAGCACCATAACAGTGGCTTTCTGCAGCAGGCACCGACTACAGCGCTTTGTTTTTGCAATGCTGCAAAGAAGGGCTGCAAACTTCCCTGAAGTGCATCACTGCAGAAAAGATAGTGCTGATCAAAATGGAAGCTTTGCATGAGCCCTCGCGCCCACAGCGGGCAACATGCCTGAGTACCTGGGCCTGGCTATGTTTTATCCAAGCAGCAGAAGGAGCACTCCCATAGCAACCTTATGTTGTCTCCATTTCTTACACACAGCAGAAACCCAAGGCAGCTTTAATGACGGGTTGTTTTCTGCTACTGCAACACCAGGTAACTCTTTCAATCAAGAGCACACAGAATTTCCTTCAAATTTGATCATACCCAGATGAAAAAACAAGAAATAATTTTAGTTCATATCCTGTAAAACCTATGTAAAGTCTAAGTCCTTTTAGAGGGAAGTGCAAAATGTTTTCTGTGTAATTTCGCCATCCACCAGAACAACTCATAGAGTTACACTGAAGGAAAATATTTACATACTCCAAAGACTGAGTAAGTGTATTACTCAAGGGTGAACTTCCACAAATTAACATGAGGCATCACCAAATACTGAACTCTGCAAAACTATTACTGGACCAAGTTAATGCATAGTAAATGAGTTTACTGGGTAGGAGTCAGCATACACCCAAACATGTACTTCCATGTACAAAATAATGAGTTATGTATCAATAATTTCACAGTTAGTCAAAGAAGCTGACAAAAAAGGAAAAGGCTGAAGAGGAAGCAATGTTTTAGGACTAAAGAAGCATGACAATGTGGAAACTTTTGAGAATTAAGATGAGTGTGACTGTAATGGAAATTAAACAATTGGCTGCATTCACCCATGTAAGTCAGAACAGCTCTAATACCACAAAGATGAATTGATAGGACGTGAAACTAATTGAAATCAGAAGTAAAATACTGATTAAGAAAAATGCTAATACAGGGGTCAAAGGGAAGATGGAAGTAAGGTTATGAAAATGAAAATTTCCTCAAAGTGGAAGCAGAACTGAAAGACTTTGTGCATTCTTGATTAAAGCAACCAAACAAACTCCATCTCAAAACTTCAAAGGCTCTTCTCTATGAAATCTCAACTTTGGTAGCAAATATTTTCCATAAACTTCTCTAATTAGTGGAAACACAATATGAGTGGATAATAGGGAATTAACCTCCGCATTCAAAGAATAGGGAGATAAAGAAAACTAGGCAAAATGACCTATGTTAGTCAAAACTCAGTTTGAATTTGAAAGGCAGCCTAATGAAAGACAGAGCGAAACAAAGTAGAGAACACAAGTGCATCAAAGGCAAAGCCAGGCCAACGTATTCTTTTTCCTTAGAAACAAAAACAAGCTTCTTAAAAAACAAGCAAAGGAAACAAACTTTAATAAACACCAGCTAGCATCTTGTGGAAGATTACTTGTTCGATCAGAGAAGGGATTATTGCAAGAGCTGTTGAGAAGACATGCAAGTAGCTACAGGAGAGCTGACAGTAAGCTGTGCTGTAAGGACAGTCACATCGCCCTCATTTTAGGGCATCCATGTTATTTCATATTCTTATTAATGGCCTTGGGGTAAGGGATATAAGATTGCACTGGTTAACTCCATGAATATGAGCCTGAGGAACAAGAAAACAAAAGCAGCGGAATATGCTTCAAGAAACAGGTATTCTCAAAGCCTGATTAACCAAAACACTGTCCCTCCCAAACCGACTCTCCCATTTCATTCCAGAGAGGGCCCACATTTTCCCTAGTCTTCCTTTTATCACTGACATACCTGTAGAAGCTCTTGTTGCTCTTGATGTCCCTGGTCAGATTTAATACTACCAGGGTCTTTGCCATTCTAACCTCATCCCTGGCGGCTCAGCTTCTCTCTATTCCTCCCAGTCCTTACTTACACCCTCTGTAGGCTTGCTTTTTGTGTTTGAGTTTGTCCAAGAACTCCTTCATCCATGCAGTTCTCCTGGCATTCTTACCTGACTTCCTCTCTGTTGGAATGCATTGCTCCTGAGCTTGGAGGAGGTGATCCTTGAATACCAACCAGCTTTCTTGGGCCCCTCCTCCCTCCAGGGCTTTGTCCCATGATACTCTGCCAAGCAGATTCCTGAGTGGCCAAAGTCAGCTCTCCTGAAGTCCAGGGTAGGGAGCTTGCTGTGTGCCCTCCTCACTGTCTTAAGGATCTTGAACTCCACCATTTCATGGTCACTGTAGCCAAGGCTGCCCTTGAGCTTCACACTCCCCACCAGCCCCTTCTTGTTGTGAGAACAAGGTCCATCACAGCACCTGTCCTTATTATCTCCTCTATCACTTGGAGAAGAAAATTATCCTCAACACATTCCAGGAACCTCATGGACTGCTTGTGCCCTGCTGTGTTGTCCCTCCAATAGATACTGGGGTGGTTGAAGTCCCCCATGAGGACCAGGGCTTGTGAACATGAAGCTGCTTCTATTTATAGAGGGCCTCATCCACTCAGTCTTCCTGGTCAGGTGGCCTGTAGCAGGCCCCCACTATAATGTCTCCTGCCTCTGCCTTCCCTTTAATCCTGACCTATAAGCTCTCGGTCAGTTCCTCATCCATCCCCAGGCAGAGCTCCATGTACTCCAGCTGGTCATTGACATAGAGGGTGATGCCCCCTCCTCGTCTCCCCTGCCCATCCTTCCTACAGAGCCTGTATCCTTCTATGCCCAAGGGATGAGGATACATTAACCAAACATGGGAAGGGAGCAGTAGACTTAGAAAGTATCAGCACAGTTTTGCAAAGACAAGTCCTCCTCTGCAAACTTCTGAGTTCTCTGACAGATCAACAAGTGTGTGGAGGACGATGTATGGTTGACAGACAATCTATCTGCATTGCTCACACTTTCAGCAAGGGCATCCACCAAGGACTTCTACATAAACTCAGCAGTCATAGCATTGGAGGCAAACAGTCAGCTTATGCCATGAAGGGAGGCGACACGCAGCATTCTTCAAGGGTCTGCGCTGGGACTTGTGGTGTTCAACAAATTCTGAGTGATCTGGAAACAGCAATGTGGTGACAAAGTCTGCTGATGCTTATTCATTCAGAGTAGTTGAAAAGGGCAATCTTCAACAATTTCAGGAGGACCTCGTGAGATTGAATGTCTGAATAATAACACACAGATGAAATTCAGGGCAGATAATCATAAACTCAGTGCCAAAAGAAAAAAAAAAAAATCCTTATTTCAGATGTCAGACAGTGGTTTCCAAACTGACCATTACCACTCAAGAGCAAAATTTTGAGGTTATGATAAATAGTTCCATAAATACATCAGCTTAGTACTTGGTAGCAGTCAAAAGAGTAAACTTGTTGGAAAAGGAACAGAGAATAAAACCAAGAACATCATTATGTCCCTGTACAAATCCAGGGCTTATCCACAAATTGAATACTGTGTGCGGTTTCACTATTCTTATTTTCAGCAGGACATAATAGAATTGGGATGGGTTCAGAGAAGGGACAACAAAGATGCTCAAAGGTGTAGATTTTTTCCCACTAAGAAACAATTGGTTATTGTTTCAGACTCCTCAGAGTCTGAAAAAGAAACAACTGAGGAAGAAAACAATAGAGGTCCACAAAAGCATGACACCCCACAGGGACAGAGGTACAGCATCTGGCAGGCAACTTGGAAAAGGCAGTGGGGGTTGGCTGTCCAGAAGGGGCATTGTAGCATCAATCATAAAAGAAGTAATTTGGCCAGCCAAGGTCTGCAGAGAGAGATAATGTCTCATTAAATCAAACACTATAGTTGGGGAAGAGATGACAAATTTCTGGACATGCCCAACCTTCTTCAGGTTATTTGGCATCTACCAGACTGTACATCTGGCAAGAAAATGTCTTTTTCAAGGCCAGTATTGAAATGTCTTAAACCTTTCCATTTTCCTAATGACTTCACTGATTTTTTGTTCACAGAGCACAACACATCAGTTGTTGTACTGTCCTCAGTGTCCATGTGCTGGTTGAAGCCGAGACGATATAGCTGAGGTGAGAATGGGAGCACTGAGAAAGATGCCTCTGCCTATAGAGCATCAGTGCTTTAGGACAGCTTCCTATCCCATCACAATTTCTGTCTTTTTGGTGTGTTGGGACATCACTCCACACACCACAACACATGGAATCACAGAAAGTAAATCACTGCTGTTACTAACAGACAAAACCAAAGACATAAATGCACCTTTGTAGTGCAGTTTACCCTTTTGTCTGTTCTCAAAAAAGCCTGAGATTCCTCTACTGAACTACTTTTACATACCTCATGTAAACACAAAAGCTGCTCACTCCCATGAGTTCGGGGGCCTCAACCAAAAACACAGCTCTAGATATATACAAGATGCAGACATGCTGGGCCCTCAAATTGAGACTCATTTCACTTTTAACTTCATGTCATTATTTTTTCCTAAGGCACAACATACACGTAGAAAGGATCACCCTGTACACCCTCCTCCAGGTCATTGCATAAGCAATGGGATCCTGTGGCTCAACATTTTATACCTCTGCAGCACCTACACTAACATGAACACTGGAAAAGCTGTCACTTCTCACTGAGTTCATCACTTAGAGATTTAAAAAAAAAAAAAAAAAAAAGAAAAAGAAAACAGGAAAAGTGCTTCCCACTGCAACAGGAGTGCTTAATAGGGTAAAGATAGCAGGGCAGCAGTACAGTCTCTTTTTTCTTGTGGGCAAGACATATATGTAAGTGATCATATTCAGCAGTGTCGGTGCATCTGTTCATGCCGTTGTGTTACAGGCTGATAAGAAAGCAATGCAGCAATCCATAAGAAAGTGCTGTCCCTGAGCTCTCGTCTGAGCCATATGCCATGATGGTATCTTCTCTGATTTACAGTCCAGTGAATTCAGTTCTTATTACATGCAGTCTGGAAGCTCCACGTTTTCCCTCCTCTGTAGGAGTCCAGTGGAACAAGAGCTTTTTATCTTACCATGTCTCCCCCAGCCCTCCCAGAAAAGAAATATTTAACATAACAGAATGATAGAGTATCTGTTAAATGCAAGGCTACCAAGTAGGAATTATTTGTTTTCATGCTTATTATTCCATTATTGGCAATTAAATACATTTGCCACCTGTTACCTCAGTGACCTACAGAGCATGTCAGTAATGCTCTGCCCACATTGACATCATCTATGATCACCCTGGAAGTCTTTTTCAGAAACAGCAGCAGCAAGACAAGGAAACAAGAACGACCTGATAGAATTAGTGGAATTGCCAGAATGTGCACTGGGGACACAGTCATTAAAATGCTGCAGAATTAATTTCAGTCTGGAAATTATCTGTGACCTATATGTCTTTTATAGATTATCAATTCTAATGACTTCTTGCCTAATGGCACATTAAAAGCAGTTTTCCATCATTTTTAATTAATTGTTGAAAGCAAACAAACATCTAAACATCTGGTAGCATAGCCTCAATTCTGTAAACCGAGGTATGTGTTTCATTTTACTCACATGAATAGCTCTTTTAACTTCATACATACAAAAAGCCCAGGAAACCATATTCATATGCACTTGCAAAATCAGAGCCAAGGATCATCACCAACCTTATCCGCTCACACAGAAAAATATGTCCTTTATTTTTGTTCCAGAGTGCTTGTGGTGGAGACTGGTTAATCTTTTTGTTGTGAGGTCAGGGTCAAGGAGTGGGAGTTAGGAAGGAATGTGTGGAAAGAAAGAGAAAAAGAATAAAGTAAACATTTCACAACAATTTCAAATGAAAGTTACCACAAGACATGCTAGCACTGCCAGATGGATTGGGTAAATATGAATTTCAACAGATTCTCCTCAGAGATGTGGTCCTAGCTTGAAAAGCGACTCCATAAAAGTTGATTGTTTATGGTTTGGGTTTATTGCATCTCAGCAGCTTCAGCCCAGATATGTTTCATTTAATAGAAAGACCATAAAGCAAAGAAAATCCCTTTCTTAACTAAAAATTATTTCCCAGGAGGCATTAGAATTACTGAAGACACAAATTTATTATATCCTGCCTTAGAACTGTTCCTGAAGTGTTATTATATTTTTCTTTCACATGCTAATTTGAAATCCAGTGTTACTCTACGAGGTTGAGCAGCTGCTGTGCACAATTACAGGAATGACTACATATCAGCAAGGTGCAGTGATTTTTATGCATATTCTATTCAAGCAGATATACAGTACTGGCCCAAGATGTGTGAAACTTCAAGCAAGTAAAGACTGCATCACAGTTAAGCAGAAATAAGTCATATAGGGATTTAGAAACTTCATGCCTGGTCAGGGCTTCCTGGGACTGCAGCCCAGCAGATGAAAGCATATACACTAAAGCATATTCACTATACCTGAACCAGAATCAACCACAGTAAGTTTCTGAGAGCAGATATTTATAGTTGCTTCTGAAGAGCTGATGTATCCTTCTGAGCTGCAAGTCTTTATTCTGGGTTCTTACCACTAATTAAATATGTCAAAAGTAGGTCCTTTCAGAAGAAAAAAATATAAACACATGCTTATAAAAGAAGCCACAGGCCTATTGCTTCAGACCTGATTAATGAAGGGGAACATTTCGGTGGCCTGGGAAGGTATTTCATTAGAGTACCCAATCCAAGCTGAATGTTGAGCTGCATACTGTTGTTGGCCTCTGCTCAGCTGAAACTGCTTTTGTTACCAATTATTATGGTAATTGGCAACACCAAAGTCCTCAGATATCTCTGAATACAGTCTTCTGCCCATTCAGCTGAGGCTGCAAGTGCAGCACGAGAGTTTCACAGGTCCATCTGCCCCTTCCAGGAGAAGCTTGTTAGTCAAGCATCAGGGCCAAGTCTTTTTTATCTACCATCTGCCCTGGACAAGAGGCTCCCACACAGTGTTTTCCACCTCTGCTCCATGTTTCCATTCTGTTTCTGTTGTCCACAGACAAAAGAGAAAAGCAGACCTTTGTTGTGAAAAGCTCAAGGCAGCCAGGCATGGCAATGCACAGAGGAAAACAGAGCAAAACCCACAAGAAGCTCCCTGCAATTTTAGCACAGGCAGAATTACGGCCCCCAGACCTTCACCTAAGCAGTGTGCTTCCAGCTCATACTCAAACTGCAGGAGAAAACCATTACTAATGTTGAAAATTCAGTATGTGCAAGGTAGAGAACATCAGTATTAGAGTTGCATTTGCAATGTAGGTGGGACATGAATGTTTTTTCCTAGCCAAGACAAGTCTGATGTTTTAGAATTGTTTCTCAGCTTGATTTCAGGTAAAAAGCTGACATTCTGAAAATTGTATTGCCTTAGTAATTGTTTTCTTTTAATATTTTCAGAACATTTTGTTCTGATTTTGCCTTTTCATTTTATGAATTCTTTCATATAAACTAAATCTTTAGGGTGAGAAATTGTTTTGCACTAAAATAAAAAAACCCAAAACCCAAGTTGTGTCTCTAATTGAAAAGGAAAAAAATGGACAGTTTGGGACAACATTAAACTTTTTACCCAGAACTATCTGATTGAATGGAGCTGTTAAACAGGTCCTTTCCCTACAATTTTTTTCTCTCAATCATCATTTCTAATTCTCCTTTTGGAGGACATACCCTCATGCCTTATTTACTGCCCACTGTTCAAACTGCACTCAGACAATATAATTGTTACTCTCCCACTGAGCTTTGCCATGGCATTCCTCATTCACACTGTCCTTTCCCAGGCTCTCCAGGAGCATCCCGGACCCTTCTGCCTGACCTTGCCCAGCTGTGACCCCTCTTCTCCACCACACCCAACATATTCTTGCCCCAGTTACACTTTTTCCTTTAGCACAGTTTTATAGCCACTGCTTCACTTCTCTCTGCTCATCACAAGGGTATTTTTATTTCCCAGCCCAGGCTTACCATCACTTGCTCAGTTTGCTGTCCCCAGCCACTTGTGTCTCTTCCTGCCTGAGGTTCCCTGCCAGCAGCTCACAGGCAGCCATGGGCAAAACCTTCTCCGTGCTCCACTGACTCCCTTCAAAAATAAATACATACACAAGCCAGCTTGAGACAGACTCCTGACACCCATAATTTCAGCCCATTAAGTTAAAGTCTGTCCAAGCAATAAGAAACTAAAAAGTCTTCTAATGCAAAGCAGTAAGCAACCTTAATAAATAATATATTTTTTTGCTGTTGAAGATACGCTTTCTACAAAACAAACCTGGCTACCCTTCTTAGAGTGCATTTTCCCATCTTCTACCTCTCTCCCCACACCTGCTTATTGTACCTTTTCCCACTCCTTTAGTCTCTCCTGTTCCTTCCTACATTCTAGGCAAATGCCAGGTCTCATCAAAACAGGTCAAGGCCAAACTGACTGTCCTTTTCTATGGAGGAGGAACTCAACTCATTGTGCCATTGCAAGGGCAAGCTCTGGTGTCCAAGAAGCCATGGTAAGTGATGCCAGCACTTCTATTTATTAGTAGTTCATGGTTTTTAGGAATATAAACTGACTTATATTTTACCCCAGTAAGACAAAGATTTCCTTCTCATTTAAGGTGAGTCTATAAGGAAATAAGCTTCATAGGCAGAGGTTATTGGTGGTATCAAATCCAGAGATGCATTACGTAAAGCAAAAAACCCTGGGTAGGTCAAAACTCCATATTTCAAAACCTGCTTAGAGGTTCAGCAGCTGGAAATCATGCTGTTGTTGTGGGAAGGGGAATTACTACAAGGAGGGGACACACGCCAAGGCAGGACCAGAGATGCCTCTTGCACTGCTGTCCACCAACATCAGCATATTCTGAACTCATTGTCTTTGCTTAAGGGAAGACATCAACCTCTTCTGGTGCATGGCACAGGTGAGAGAGCATTACTGTCCTCCCACACAGATATAAAGAAGGGGGAACACAAAGAAATTTGTACATTCGCTACCAAGTAATGTCCTCTCACAGGGGTTCATTGTTTTTTGGTATAACAGTTAATGGCAGAAACATCCCAGAAGTAACACATAATAACCAAGGTGAGTAAGAGCTGCAGCTCACATTGGAGGTACTCACATTCCCATGGCTGATGCCGTTCAAGCTACAGCAATGCCTCAAGGAGCTCCAAGGGTCCTCTTCTGATAGGGACCAAAAAAGCCCAAAGCCAGAGGACATCCCTGGCAGTCCACAGAGACAGAGGCTGGGACTGAGAAACAGAAACCTGGGCAAGCGGATCAATGCTTGGCACGGCAGGACACCAGCAGACTTGCAGCCTATCCATATTATAAATTGCTCAAGGAGCAGCTTACAGGCACCTGCCAAAACATGATGGCAGCACACAAGGATTAGTAGGAAGCTCTGCAATCTGGCAGGGACTAAACTGCTGTCAGCTGCCCATGTCTGGGAATACAGCAGCACATGTACCACAGCACAACTGGTAACCTGGTGCTAGCTAGGAGACAAGACTGCTCCAGCAGCTTCAAAACTTGATGTTATGTTCATTAAAAGGTGATCTTGGGGGTGATAGATAAGAAAAATAACTACTTTGAGCTGTTAGTTATTATCTGATTTAATTAAAGGACTGCATAGTTGTGTGCTGATAAATATTCAGACAATGCTAAACATTCACAGAAGTTTCTCATTCCCACACCTTTTTTTTCTACCTTAGGAGGGTATTAGAAGCACACTTGAACCAAACAGTTCATCATCTCTAAAATGAAAAAGATCTGCCTTGCTTCAGCAATTGCGAAATAAGTGTGCCAAGGAATTCTGAGACCCTCATATATCTACCAAAGACCTGAAACTCAGAAAGAGTCTGTTCACCTGAAATTAGACTTGAAAACAATTTCCAGTTGTGCAGTAAGGGCCATCTAGTAGTGGCGGATTTTATTGTTGTGAGTTTAAGGGCTCAGATATGGTACATTAAGATCAAAATGTAGCTAAGAACGCATGAGTAGTGTGTTACAAGAAAAAAAAAAAAAAAAAACGTGAGTGTAGAGACTCAGCAGGGTGCAAGCTTCAAAGCAGGATCAACACTCCACATTGAGCCCAGTATGCACCAGAAACAGGGAAAAATAAGAAATGAGTGCAAGCAGTATTTACAAAACGAGGTAACATTTGAGAAAACACCATTTCCAATAATTTATTTTCACTACTAAGTCTGAGGACTTGCAGGTCAATGTCACCCTTTATGGATGAGCCGTCCCCAGGAGAGGAAGACTCAGATCCTGCATTCAGAAAAGACGCTGTTGCTAGCACTGACTCCTGCATATCTTCCATCACCCTGCTCCCCGTCCTGCCAAGCACAGCACTAAGGTCAGTCACAGATGCTGGGAGGCTTGAGCAGGACCAGAGGATGTCAAACCATCCCCTGGCACCCCACAACAACCGACTGAATGAGGCAACTGATGAGGAAATCATGGAAAATCAAAGGCTGAATAAAATCTAGCAAACATAGAAGTAGTCTGGATCCATTCCACTGGCTGGCAGCAAGGTCTCACCTGTATTTTCTCCCTTGTCACAAACACAATTGTTACATTTAAGAAATTGCCCTATGCTATCCTTCTATCCTCTGTTTTCCCACCATACACTTTTCCTAATCATGCTATTTGTACAAATTGCAAGGGGCTCTGACTGATTTAGAAGAAGCATATCAAAATAGTTAAACTTTCTTTGCTTCGTTTAGTGTTTTTTAACTACTTCACTGCATAATATTAAAAAGTCTGGGATTGAGCCCTTTAGCTCAAAACAACAGAAAACAAACAAGCAATGAGCTTTGTCGGGATAAGATGCACACTAAAGACCATTTCATTTCCATCAAGCATGCAATTTTCAAACAACATGCTATTTGTATGCACTTGGTGTGTTTCCTTCTGGCTCAGTTGCTTTCAGATCACATTGGCGATTTATGAGATGCTACTCTTACAGGTCATGCTAATGTGAAAGCACTTGGAAAAGTCTCAGCTGCAGAGCTACACCAACAATTTCTTTTCTTAAAAACAAACAAACAAACAAACTTGTGGCAGAAACTGCATGTAAACAGATTGTCTGAAAGCTGGGGAGACTTTTTACAAGATGAGCCAAGCAAACAGCTCACATTCACCAGAAGACACAGTTCCACATTCTTCTCAGAAAAAATGAGATAGATTTGGGGGGTTTTTTCCCCCCAATTTAATGAGCTGAATGAGCTCACTGAGGGGTCAACATCTAAGCCAATTCGAGGGGGACTGGAGCATGGAGGACCACAGAGCCAGCAGGCAACTGCCCCAGAAGTAAAACCCTTTCCTGATAGCAATGACCTGATAGATTGACTCTGTCAGTGCCATGAAGCTTCACCCCAATTTGTATTTAATCCCAGGTTAGCAGAGATAAAGATGGCCAGTGAATGGATGAAAGATAAGGGGCTTTCTTCCTAATAGCATTATCTGGCTGATCCAGGGGGATGCTTACTCACACAGCACAAGAAGTTCCCAGAAGAAGGATCAGCACAAAACTAGGATTTTTCTGGCCAGTATTTAATGCAGGTAACTTCAGAACAACTGCTGCCACAAAGTAAAGGCATACAGCAATAGATAAGATGTTTGCTGCCTCTCAGTAAAATACAGTTTTTAAGAATTAATGATGAGGGCACAAAACTAAATGCACAGTAAGTTTTGAAGCTGTCTTGATGTGCATGATTATCATCAGACTGTGAATCCTTATGGCTCTTTTTAACAAACAGTTTAATTCAGTGCCATTTTCCTGTTTTCTTGTATAAAAGGCCTGGAATATAAACAACAGGAATCACAGTAGCATGAACTAGCATTGGATGTGCACAACAAGACCTATCTGGGGAAAAATTACATTATGAATTCTCAAATTAACATAACAGAAGCAAGGTCACTTTGTAACTGCAATTCAATTTATCTTTGTAGTTGCATAAGCTCAACTGTTGCAGAAATTAGGACTCACTGATTAGTCCATGACAAGCCATTAAACTTCTCAGATCCAAAACCTGAAAATTATCCTTTTATAGGCATATGAGACTTGACCTTAGCTCTTCATGATCCAAGTGTGCTTTGCAGCTGAACATCGTAAGTCACATAAAGAGCCTTTTTGGAACATTATTTTCCTTCTCATAAATGGCAAGAACATCACTCATTAGCAGGAGTCTACAGCACGTACATGTTCACATGAACATGCAAACTTTGAAAACTAAGGCAGAAAAAAGCCCTAATTTTTGTGAAAACTCTTCAGATTCATTCTTGTCATTCTGTAGGTAGTAAACAAGCCTCAGCATAGATCATGTTTTACAAAAAAGACAATGTGGTTCCTAGAATCCCCCTACGTAAAAAAGAGATCCCCTCCTCCCGCTATCCTAAGAAGGATGGCAGAGGAAAAAAAATATAACCTGAGGTTTCTTGTGGAGATTTGTTCATTTGGATAAATCTAGTGGAGAAAAGATCCATTTCTATGCTCCTACTCCCACAGTTTCTGTCTCCTGAGCAAGTAACAACTCTACAGCCAGGATTTCTGGCTGTTTATATCCACCCCATGATACCTTTAGAGGCCAGATAGTTTTCAGTGTGCCTGCTGTAACAACCAAACTGAAGTCCATAACTAAATAAATACATACACAATCAGGCAGGACTAGAGAAAGACTCATCAGCACATGTCTCTGGCTCACACGAGATGGCCTAACACTCTTCTTCAGATTCATTTCAGACTCCTGCATCTAGTTCCTGCCATCCTTTTCAATTCTGTGCTTGGGTCAGAAATTACAGTCAGTTTCCTTTGTAGCCAAATGTATTTCAAGGAGGAAAGTAGCAGGGCAAGAAGCAAACTAGAGCATCCTGAAGCACTCTATCCAGAATTATCCAATTTAAATTTTAAAAAAACTAAAACAAACGTGAGCTGTTTTGATTCAGGAGGATCATCAATAATATTTGAACTCTTTGGTTGTCCTGTGGGCTAGGACCTGCAACCAGATTTCAGTCTCCTTTCAACCATCTCCCCTTATGAAAACAAATGTAATATAGCACAAAACTGTCCAAAAGGGAGTAAACTGGGAGCAAAAGGCAGAGAGACTCCCAGGAGACTCCCAGAGTCAGTGTAGTGGGTGACTCCATTCTGAGGGGTGTTGAAGGCCCAATATGCAGACCAGACCTGCTTCATAGGGAAGTCTGCTGCCTCCCTGGGGCCCGGGTCAGGGATCTCACAGTAAAACTCCCCACTCTAGTGAGACCAAAGGACTACTACCCTCTCCTGGTTTTTCAGGTAGGTAGCAATGACATTACCAGCAGAAGTCCTAAATCAATGAAAAGAGATTTCAGGGCCTTGGGGAAACTGGTTAAGGGATGGGGAGCACAAATTGTGTTCTCCTCCATCGCTTCAGTTGTGGGGATGGATGAATAAGAATACAGGAGAAATCAACAGATGAAACTGTGGCTCCAAGACTGGTGTTACCATCAGGGCTTCGGATTTTTCAGTCATGGGTTAGTATACAGGACGCCAGACCTTTTGGCATCAGATGGGATGCACCTGTCCCAGAGGGGGAAAAGGATCTTGGGGCAGGAGTGAGCTGGGCTCATTGACAGAGCTTTAAACTAGATTTGAAGGGGGAAGGGGGCAAAACATCAGCCCATCTGAACTGCATGTATACCAATGGACACAGCATGGGTAACAAACAGGAGGAGCTTGAAGCCATGATGAAACAGGAAAATTATGATGTTGTGGCTATTACAGAAACATGGTGGGATGTCTCCCATGACTGGAGTGCGCCAGTTGATGGCTACAAGGTCTTTAGGAGGGATAGACAAGGAAGGAGAGGTGGTGGGGTGGCGCTGTATGTTAGGGACTGTTATGATTGTTTTGAGTACAAGTGTAGTGAAGACAGGGTGGAGTGTCTTTGCGCTTGAATCAGGGGGAAGGCCAACAGGGCAGATGTTGTAGTGGGAGTCTACTATAGGCCACCCACCCAGGACAGACAGGTGGATGAAATATTCTATAGGCACTTAGAAGAAATCTCACAATCGCTTGCCCTTGTTCTTGTGGGAGACTTTAACTTCCCAGACATCTGCTGGAAATACAACACAGCAGAGTGGGATCAGTCCTGGAGATCCCTGGAATGTGTGGGAGATAACTTCCTGACGCAACTGGTGAGAGAACCGACCAGAGAAGGTGCCCTGCTGGATCTCCTCTTTGTGAACAGAGAAGGACTGGTGGATGATGTGGCAGTTGGAGGACGACTAGGACACAGAGATCATGAAATAAGAGAGTTCTCTATTCTTAGAGAGGCCAGGAGAGGGGGCAGCAGAACTGACATCCTGGACTTCCAAAGGGCTGACTTTGTCTTCTTTAGGCACCTGCTTGACAGGATCCCTTGGGAGACGATCCTGAAGGGGATAGGGGTCCAGGAAGGCTGGGCACTCTTTAAGAAGGAAGTCTTAATGGCTCAGGAGCAGACGGTCCCCAGGTGTTGTAAGAGAAGCCGGCGACAGAG
The DNA here is from genome assembly GCF_047716275.1 of Strix uralensis. Classification (NCBI taxonomy): domain Eukaryota; kingdom Metazoa; phylum Chordata; class Aves; order Strigiformes; family Strigidae; genus Strix; species Strix uralensis. The sequence continues at coordinate 9,390,214 of NC_134012.1, read as the reverse complement.
AAGACCACCCTGGCTGAACAGGGAGCTTTGGCTGCAGCTCAGGGAGAAAAGGAGAGTTTACAGCCTTTGGAAGAAGGGGCTAGTCACTCACAATGATTACAAACATGCTGTGAGGCTATGCAGGGTGGAAATCAGGAGGTCTAAAGCCCAGCTGGAAATTAATCTGGCTTCAGCAATCAAGGACAAAAAGAAATGTTTCTATAAGTATGTCAACAGCAAAAGAAAGACCAGGGAAAGCCTCCATCCTCTGCTAGACACAGGACGAAACATGGTAGCAAGTGATGAGGAAAAGGCTGAGGTGCCTAATGCCTTCTTTTGCCTCAGTCTTTAATAACAAGACTAGTTGTACTGAGGGAAGCCAGCCTCCTCAGCCAGAAGACAGAGACTGGGAGAACGACCCCCCCACAATTCAGAAGGAGATAGTCAATGACCTACTGCATCACATAGACACACATCAGTCTATGGGACTGGATGGGATACACCCGAGGGTGCTGAAGTAGCTGGCTGGGGTGCTCGCCAAGCCGCTTTCCATCATTTACCAGCAGTCCTGGCTGACCGGGGAGGTCCTGACAGATTGGAAACTGGCCAATGTGACACCCATCTATAAGAAGGGTCGGAAGGATGATCCAGCAAATTACAGGCCTGTCAGCTTGACTTCAGTGCCAGGAAAGCTGATGGAGCAGCTCATCCTGAGTACCATCATACAACACATGCGGGACAACCAGATGATCAGGCCCAGTCAGCATGGGTTTGTGAAAGGCAGGTCCTCCTTGACAAACCTGATCTCCTACGACAGGGTGACCTGCTTATTGGGTGAGGGAAAGGCTGTGGACATTGTCTACCTAGACTTTAGTAAGGCCTTTGACACCGTTTCCCACAGCATTCTCCTGGTGAAACTGGCTGCTCGTGGCTTGGATGGGCACACGCTTTGCTGGGTAAAAAACTGGCTGGATGGCCGGGCCCAAAGAGTTGTGGTGAATGGAGTTAAATCCAGTTGGCGGCCGGTCATGAGTGGTGTCCCCCAGGGCTCGGTTTTGGGGCCTCTCCTGTTTAACATCTTTATTGATGATCTAGACGAGGGGATCGAGTGCATCCTCAGTAAGTTTGCAGATGACACCAAGTTGGGTGGGAGTGTTGATCTGCCCGAGGGTAGGGAGGCTCTGCAGAGAGATCTGGACAGGCTGGAGCGATGGGCTGAGGCCAACTGTATGAGCTTCAATAAGGCCAAATGCCGGGTGCTGCACTTGGGCCACAACAACCCCCAGCAGTGCTACAGGCTTGGGGAGGAGTGGCTGGAGAGCTGCCAGTCAGAGAGGGACCTGGGGGTGTTGATTGACAGCCGGCTGAACATGAGCCAGCAGTGTGCCCAGGTGGCCAAGAAGGCCAATGGCATCCTGGCTTGTATCAGAACTAGCATGGCCAGCAGGGACAGGGAAGTGATCTTGCCCCTGTACTTGGCACTGGTGAGGCCGCACCTCGATGACTGTGTTCAGTTTTGGTCTCCTCACTGCAAAAAGACATTGAATGACTCGAGCGTGTCCAGAGAAGGGCAACGAAGCTGGTGAAGGGTCTGGAGCACAGGTCGTACGAGGAGCGGCTGAGGGAACTGGGGTTGTTTAGTCTGGAGAAGAGGAGGCTGAGGGGAGACCTCATCGTCCTCTACATCTACCTGAAAGGAGGGTGCAGAGAGCTGGGGATGAGTCTCTTTAACTACATAATAAGTGATAGGACAAGAGGTAATGGCCTCAAGTTGTGCCAGTGAGGGTTTAGACTGGATATTAGGAAGATTTTCTTTCCAGAATGGGTTGTTAGGTGTTGGAATGGGCTGCCCAGGGCAGTGGTGGAGTCCCCATCCCTGGAGGTGTTTAAGAGTCGGGTTGACATAGCACTTAGGGATATGGTGCAGTTGAGAGCAGGCAATGTTAGGTTAACGGTTGGACTAGGCAATCTTCAAGGTCTTAGATGATTCTGTGATTCTGAGTTACTACAACTGAATTTGAGAATTCAGTTTTTAGAAACACCAACATATCGTTCTACCCTTTTACTCTTTACTCCCTAAAGTAGCTACAAATAATTTTTATCCATTGACCTCACAGGTCTCTCTCTTTATTTGCCTTCACACTGTACCACGATTTTGCTATATATTGGTGCTGGCTTTCATACCAAGCAAACTATTTTAAGAACTTCAGAACCTGAAACAGTGGCAGGGTGCCCAGACCATAAAAATCAGTGCCTTCTTCTAAAGCCCAGTAATGCTAATCACAAGCATGATAGAGTCCAAAAATATCATAAAATCAACTCAGCACAGAAAACTGAAGTTGTTGTTATGAATCCAAACCTCACCAAATCTACGCATAAAAACAATTTCACATTTGGACTAGGTCCACATGAGTACTCCACCTTCCCCAGCAGCCAGAAGTATGGGTGCAAGAAGAATGGCACCATAGTGACAATTCCTTGGGACATTATCTCAGCTTCCAAAAATTTGTACCTACAGTCTTTCCTGAATCAAAATATGTGTATTCAATCTATTGCCACTAGTTTGCCCAAGGCTTTCTTAAGCCATTTTGGTCAGCTGTTACTTGCTTTGCTTCAATCCACCATCATGTTGCTTTCCTATTGCTATGACAGAATACAGAGGGCAATGCTGTATTTCCATGGCTTCACCCACACTGAGCAGAATAAAAAGCAACATGGGGAAGCACTGTGGAGACACAGTCAGCCTGCACAGATGTGAACCAAAACAGTATAGTCATATTTGCTACCTTGTTTCATATTCTTTGAACTTTTAGGACTTACTTTGGCATCTTGCTACTTCACTTTCATGTGGGTAAAAAACCTGACAGGAGAAGAGAGGGACAACATCTTTCATTTTTCTGTGAGACTTGGCTGGGTTTTGTGGTTTCAGATGAAACCTGAACAAAAGGAAGAGAACACCAAATCATGCACTCCATGCACTTCAAACATCACTGCTAATTTTTATCCTAACCACTCTCAAAACAAGACTACTCAGACCCAGTAGAATAGGATGAGAACTCCTCCACTTCAGGCTGTGCTTGGAAGAAAGGGGTGGAGAAGGGGAGCAATACCCACTCCCACAGTTCTGACCCTGGATCCCTGTGTTGCTACAAACTTCTGTTGTCACCAATTTAATATCATTGCAGTTCAGATGAGCACGTGTTGGTAAACAAAGCAGCAATGGAAGGGCAGCATCCTGTTTACATTTCACTGCAGGATGATTCATTTAAGGTTCTTCAGCAGGGCAGAGGCTGTAATCATGCAAAAGGTCAGCAGTTTCTGCTAAGGCTTTTGCATTTAGCCAGATAGTGTTTAGGTTAAAAAAATCCAATGTTGATATAATCCTGCTGAACAGTCTTCATCTTTCCTGGAAATCAAGAGTTTGACGTAGATGGAACTTCTTTAATTTAAGGTATGGAAAAAACTCCCCATGTTTCAAAAGAAAGTTGATTGTCTTCAAGTACAACAGATGTAATCCATCTGCAGCCTGTACCTTCTGGTGGACACTGGCAACACACTGTGTCTCACATATTCCCCAAAACTGGCATTGCCAGACTTGCAAGGTGATGGAAGAAGAAGTTACCCTAAGCATTAATAGCTCTGTTAAATGAGGCTGGGGGAAGCTCTGTCATAATTTGGATAAATAATTACAGATGAACAAATAATCTAAAGCACTTGCCCATCTATTATACAGCAGATGGCCTGCAGGATCAGCCATTTAAGTTCAGAGTTAAGATATCGAACACGACATCCAGCACATTAGGAGCTAATCAGTTTATGATGAGCTATGATTTCTTCATGCTTAGCATTTTCCTGAGATCTCATCTTCCACTCCAATCACTGAGCTTCGCCTTTCACATGCATTGTGTACAGCTTCATGTGGTGTGGCTTCACTGTGAAGGTAACGCTGCATACAGGGGCAGTGCTTGTCCCCAGTATCTGCAGGAACACCCTTCATGAAATCTGCACACAAGCTCCCAAATAAGGTATTGATTTAGAAATTGACACCAACTCTTAAATATAGCACACCATCCCAAGTTGTATCCTCTTCAAACACTAAACTTAGCTCACCCATATGAGAATGCACATGACGAAAAACCTTTCCCAGCTGTTTGAAGAGTCTGACCTTACAACACTACATGATTTATATTACAATCAAATAAACACAGCCTCTGGGAAGGTTAGAGATACTTACTGCTTTCCAAACACTCCCTTACGCACTTTCAAGCCAAAATGTCCTTAAAACAGTAACTACTTTAACAAGCGCTTGAGGAACTAGGATATAATTATTACAGCACCAGCTCCTGATTAAGGACTTGTTTGAAAAAGGGCTTATTAATTTGCATGCATATCTGATTGACTGTGATGGAAGGGAGGTGGCAGAGAGTTATGCAGGGCACTGGTTCCCCTACACAGTCATCAAAGCATCAAATACATGTCTATTAGGAGTATTGCCACCTGATTGTTTTCCATCTCTTCTACACTTTAACCCCTAAAAACTCTGATCTCTTCTTTTCTTGCTGGTCTAATTAATACTAACAGTTCTGTGCAAGTCCATTGAGATTGTAAAGACATTCACAAAAAATAAAGTCATTCAGGAAAGTCTGACCTGTTTCCAAAAGGAAAGTCTGACTCGTTTCCAGAGTGCATGACAGGAGAGAGGGAGGCCAGCATGGCTGGGGAAATAACTTGCTGCTTGTTTTCCGCTCCATTCCACTGCTATATAAAATAGAGCCTTATTATGGCAATATGAAAAGTAACACTGCACAACTGTTAACATTATATTAAGGGCTGCTCAGAAAAGTGTGAAAATAGCTCAATTTTATGAGTACATTTTAATAAGCAGAAGGATTTAATCAAAATTTTACCTGCACTGTGAAAAGGGAGGTTTATGACCTTTATAAGCCAGGGATATGCAACTGAATTATCACAGAACAGTTGGCCAGAGTTACACTGCAAACCAGAAGGAAGGCAGCAGAAACTACCATACTACGTAAACAAGACAAAGGCTGTTGGAACAGGAACAACATGAATAATAAATGCACAGGACTATACAGGCCAATTCACCTGGCAACATCCCCCAACATCAGCTAATGGTACCACAAACCTGTGGCAAGGATGGAGCCCCGTCTGCAGAGAGGCCTGGGTGCCAGCAGAAAAGTCTCCATGACCAGTTCCACCACTGACTCCAGTGCACACGAGTGGTCACTTCGGCTCCAGTTTCCCATGCCTGTGTATAGCTGGTGGGAAGTAGCGACCATCTCACTTTGAAGACAGTACATGCCCTGGAGCTGACTCTGTTTGGATGGACCATTCAATGAAAAATGGGAAAAAAATGTGCAGGGTTGTCAGGAAGGACCATTTTCTTCATGCCCTTGCACAGCAAAAATGCAGAGCTAACATGTTTGTCCTCCCAGTTACTTTTATACTTGCATTTGTATAATAGTCAATATTTCAGGTCAGACACTGGTGCTGCTTTCAAGAAAGTGGCACATCTTGCACACAAAATACTTCATGTTCCTAATTCCAGGGACTTATGCCCTGAATAAATGGTTGCAAATTTGGGGGGGAGCAATAGCTCTTCCCTCTTTGAAGTGTTTGACATTACCAGGTCTTTAGGCACTACCACTAACACAGAAGCTTTTCACCTGCTGCTGATTCCAAACATTCATAAGCTTTTTCCCAAACTCCAGAAGGTTTTTGTTTTGTTTTGCTTTCCTAAATATCCACTTGTTTGTTTGTCCTGGCAAAAACATTCTTGTGTTCACAGTTAAACTTTCAAGATCCTGATGGAATCCAAGACACATCTACCTTTTTCTTGATAATCTCAAATTGATCACATTGGCAGCTGGTACCACTCTCTGGGATATGCGTTATGGAGTTCTTGCCAAAGACCATTTCTCCCCCTCTTCCCCTCTCTAAGGATTAATTCTTACACTCCTTTCAACAGAGTACTATCCGATATCTAGACCCTGAGGAGCAGTTTCATCTGTGAAAGGACCACCTCCAAGGCGGACAAATGCCAGGTATTCAGGCTTTTAAAAACTTTTCCTACAAACCTTGCACAAAGACAAAGAAAAACCTGTTCCTCTGCCTTCCTATTCATTTTGTTTCCAGTTTGCTTCCCTTGCCTTTTTCCTGTGTGCTTTTATGCTGGTGATAAACATAGAGGACTGACAGCAGTGAACACAGGCAGCTCTCTGCTGTCAGTAGTTATTTAGCACCTAGCAAGCGCCAAAGGCTCAGCAGGGTGGCCACATTCATACAACCTGGTATTAGGGACAAACCATTTCCCAGCACCACTGCAGTTCTAGCAGAGCAGCAGCCAGAACCAACAGCCCACAACGTCCAGGGTGGCTTTGCAGGCTTCTGCATGCAGTAATAATTGGGGCATACACATGCTTTCACACTGTCCCTACTGCAGCATGAAGAGGGAAAATCTCCAAGCAGCAGGATGGTCTGGCAGCTCTGACCATCACCTCCCTTCAGCAGGGACACAGTTTTGTAGAGCGGAGCTCAGTGCCAGGGCACATCGCATTTTGGCACCCTGTAGCACGAGTCACGCTGGCTATACAATAGCATGGCATGGTGCTGCAGAGCCCGTGGGGCCATGCACAGCCCTATTGCAGCCCCTTAAATTGTCTGCACCAGCACCGCAGTGGCACACAGACCTGAGCAGCTGGCACCACCACAGAGAGGAGCCCAGGTGGCACAGCCCTGGAGATGGCCCCGCAGCAAATGGTGGGAGCTGCAGGCAGTGCAGAGTCACATTACCTCAGCATGCAAAAGTAATCTTGATTAATTTGAACCTGCTTCCCATCCTTGGAGATATTCAAAAGCCATCTGGACGTGGTGCTGAGCAGCCAGCTGTAGGCAGCACTGCTTTAGCAGGAAGGTTGGGCAAGATAACCTCCAGAAGTCCCTGCCAGCCTCCGTCATCCTGTGATTCTGTGAAATCTTAAAATCTGTGAGTTCCTACTGAAGGCAGTTGTATAACTCTGGTTCAGTTATATACAAAATTCATAAAAATTACAGTGTGACCAACTCCATTCAGTGCTCTTGTTGGGGATTATAGAACCAGCATACAATAAGAGACATTAAAACTCATAAAACGCAAATCAGCATACTTAGATGAACACTGCCAGCTGGTGTTAGGTCCAAGAAAATCTTTACTTTCTATATAAATATGGTTTTAGTAAGATACCTGTAGGAACAAAAATATTTTCTTGAGTATAAAAAAAAATGGTTTAATCAAGCTGTCTCTGCATGGCTGCAAATCAAATATTATTCTGGTGCATGGGAGCATGGGAACTTTGCAGTTTATATAACATGCCTGTCGGAATACTAGAGAGATCCGGAAAGAAAAGTGAAAACTGTCCAAATCAATATGAACAAGAAAATGCTCAAAATCAGTAAGATGTGAAGTGAGTTACTTTCATTGCTCAGTAAACCGGGAAGAACATGAAGCTGTAACATCTGCAGGTAATGAGTTACTGCAATACTGATGAAAAAAAACCATTACTTTTCCCCTACCCTTTTATTTTATTGATGTGCCCAGCACTGATGGTTAGGAAAGAATATAATAAATAATGTCAACCCAAAGCTAAATATTACAAAAGTGTATTTGCATTCCATTTAGGAAAGATCTGATACACGAAAGCCAAGAGCTGCTGATTGCTACTTTTGTTACCCAAATGTAAACCTATGCACTATAAAACCAACAAACAAACATGATGAGTTCATTGGAGTTTTTGCTTTAACCCCAGAATATATTATTTTATATGTACAAACACTGTGTGAGAAGATCTCTCTGTTTCTCAATGACACACTGTGGTTTTTAGACATATGGTAAATAACCTTTGCAAAGACTGCCTCCGATTTCCCTGCATCATAAGCCAATTCACTGCTCAACCATTAATATAAATCACATACTTCAGGAAAAAAAGAATTGGCTATCTTGAAAAGTCCTGCAAAGTGGAACCATTTGTCCTGCACTCGGTGGGTGCACTTGGCAGCGGTGACCCCAGAAGTGACTGCCAGCGACAGCCTCGTGACCTGCAGTGCTCCTCACAGCTGAGGAGAGTGAGGCAGAGGCACAGAACAGCCTCCTCATTTTGCAGAGAACCGCTTGACATGTTCAATAATTACCATGGGATTTAGTATATCCTGAAAAATGATAGTGGCCTGCACAGGAAGTATCCACTGAGGAGATGTTTTTAGAAAGACCTGTATTACACAGGCACAGGTGCCACCTGCGGGTCATTAAACAGGCAGCGCAGCAAGGAGACAGCATGATTACTCCTAATCTGCTCTTCCAGGTCCTCACTTGGACTCACTCAGTCCATACCTACCACACATGAAAATAACCTGTAAACACTCAAGCCTCAGCAGAGAGTTTATATTTTGCTTCACCAAGGCAGGGTGAAGTATCGTAGTATAAGTAACATAGACACTAACTTGTTATGACCCTTGGGAGGTAGCCCCAGCCTGGAGGGAGGATAAGCACATATTCTGCTTACACAGGGCAGCACATGCTGCAGTTGGGTGTTCCTATGAACCTTCTCATGTTTCTTCAAACCAGGTGCCTTCACAAAAGCTGCGTCTCTGCTCACTGCAGCAACCTAGGTGTCTTTGGGTACCCAGGCCTCAGTGCCTACTAACAACAGTCCTTTAACAAGGAAGGCAGAAACAATGAAACATCCCATGGAAAATGAAATGGTTCCAAAATAAACTGACTAAAACAGGATCTGTTCACACACACATATGCATTGGCTTTAAAGAGTTTTCTGTGGGGTAAGAATTAAAAATCAGAAAACCTGCAAAGTGTATTTTTGATTCTTTAATAGGTTTCTATCTCCAACAGAAAGTTACAAAACATTTAACAAGGAAAAACATAAAGTCTTCAGCTGAAGAAAAGTACATTTTCTATTTACAACTCTCCTCTCCAGAATGTCATGCATCCTGCATCACATCATACAGTGATATTTATGAGATGGTTCCTCAGTTCTCCTATATGTCACCATGCTGTATTGTCCAGTTCCTCTAGAAAAGAGAGAGTGGTGAGTACACCCAGTGTCTTCACTGAAACACCTACTGCCCTGGCAGCCTGATCCCTCACATTTCAGTCCGCTTTTACCTGTAGAGTGAAATAGGCTACAAAATATTCTTTCACAGAAAAATAAATTATTTGGGCCTGTCTTACAGGCAGTGAAAGTAATTTCATGGGACTGGACCTCTTAGACTTCCTCCTGCTGTGCAGCTCTGACTTAAGCCCTGCACACAGTGATGATACCTGCTTACAACAGCACGATGCACTGTGCACGCTCCAACTTGTGCAACTTTGCTGTAATCATCAAAGTATGAAAGATGTAATCTGCTCTGCCTCTGGCACAATCAGGAGAAATCCTTAGATTTAAAACACTGCATGATATTGCTGCTGAGCAGGAGAATGGAAATGCCCAAACTCTCCTTATGGGGCAAAAAAAGCAATTGAAGAAGTGGTGAAAGATGAGGACAGAGGGTTTCTTTTAAATTGTTTGCAGATGTGGTGGTTGTTTTGGCTTTTTTTTTTTTATTTTTTTATTTTTTTTAAAGGAGTGAAAATCTAAGCCCTGATTTAAATGGTGAACAAAGTGAAAGTCTGCATGAGAGGTATAGCAAAAACTCTTGAGTATCACCTTAACTCAAGTTGAGGCATGGGCAGATGGGGGAATGATTCCTCCACTACAGATGTAACAAGAACAAGACCTGTGGATTTATTTCTCCCCTCTTCGATGGACACCTCCTGCCGTTTTCCAAGGAGCTGGAGACAGCAGCAGGCAGCTTTATTACACCTGGACCAATCCCAGGATAAAAGCCAGCCTCTCCTCCTTCAGTCACAGGCTCCATGAATCCCCAAAGTCTTACCATAAAAGAGTTTTGTACTGTGTAAGTGCATGACCTCCATTACACATGTAGCCTTTGATTTTTATTTATAAAAATCTTAAAGCTGCTTTCTAGCCTCACACATCTCTGTTCCCTACATCAGGAGGATGTGCCCAAAACCACAAACAAACACGAGCGAGGAATAGAGGGCATTTAACCCAGGACACAAACACCTGCAGCATTTTGTTAAAGGATTTTACCAGACTGTGGGTATCTCTAGGCTTGCTTTATTAACAACTCAGAGTTGGGCCATCACCTCGGTGAGTGGCAACAGCTAACAAAAAGCGCCCTCTCTACACATGAACTAACATACAATACAAAGAGTCTTTGGGGATTTTCCAGGAACTTTCAGCTCTCAATTCATCATCAATTTCAAAAGTCCATTGTTTTCCATAGTTTTGGCTAGTTCTTATCGATCCATTCTAATTCATCTTCGGATACCACTGTTCACTGATGCAGTCTTCGGTCATCATGGTTACTTATCTTCAGTATTGTTCCGAGAGCACCTGTGCATACTGCACTGAACTGTTAGTATTGTTCCTAGAGCACCTGTGTTCTATAAAACAATATCTATTTATTAATTATTCCTGCTATTAATAATATCCTAAGAGAAAAGGGTTTTCTAAAGCTTGTTCCTTTTACAATCTCTTACCCAATTAGTGTAACAACAGAAGAAACTAGTGAGAATTGTTGTTTTCCTCCCTGAGCAAGAGAAGCAGAGTATCTCACCTCATATCCCAGAGACAGGTTGGCACATTAATACATCTTATTCCCTAACTCCCTTAGGTCTGGATAGTTAAAATAATATTGCTTTTATGTAAAACTCTAAAACCCAGTCAAGAAGTCTTGTTTTCAACCATAGTGAGTATCTGTTATTCCCCCTGATGAACAGGAATAAGGATGGTCCATCTTTGAAAAATGAAACAATTACTTTTCAAAATAAAGATGCTTCATGCTAGCCACCCAGATTTGAAGATTTTGTCCAAAAGCCACAAAAACTTCTTATAAGTGCTCATGGCTCATTTCCAACAGGCATACATCAGCATCAGAACTGCAGCGCAGGAGAGACATAAAAACTTCTTGTAAAAACCCAGTGGAAAAGAAAACTCCTTTAAGCAAGCTGCAAGTTGCAGACTGTAAAAAACCATCTCATCCCAACTCTGGCAAGAAGCAGTCTAACTGCAAATACATAAATGAGAACATATCTCAACTATATATCTTCTGTCCCCTAGTGTCAGCTTTTTGTGATGAACAGAATCAGAATAAGCCTTTTCCTGTTGTACATTTTTACTGCTTTTTTTAAAGCAATTAAACACCTGTCTTATTGTGAACACTGAACAGTGGTAGAGACACCTCTGAAAAAAGGCCAGGTTTTCATGGAAAACATCAGCCTTCCCTAAATCCAGCTGCAAAGTCTCAGAGAGTGTCACTGCAGCACATGAATGCAACCAGTAATTTTCAAATAGATTTACGTCAGAGGAGAATCATGACAGAACAGAGAACGCAACTGATTTTGCTCCCAGAAGTTTAAATAAATATTCAGGTATGTACAGAGATTATGTCACTAAAAATATAAGAGAACTGTCTTTCCCTCCTTGATTTACAATATACCTATACATGCAGACTGTTCTGCTTAGGAACATCTCTAGCCAAACTCCAACCTGCAACAGGCAGCTGTTTCAGTCATTTCACGAGTATAGTCCTAAATTATACCAAAGTAGAGCAGTTCTATGAACAGTACAATTGTCTCTGCATTTAGAGGTTGGTATAGTATAGCATCAAAAAAACCTAGAATACCTAGTTACAATACTTTAGAAAAACAAAAACAGATTAACTAATAACAGTTGCACAAAATCTGCGAGTAGAACAGCAGTAGAGGTCAGAGCCAGCCGAAGATCTCCAGCACCCTCTTCTGGTTCCCAGAGCCCGCAGGCACGACCACAGCTAGAAACCTCACTTCTGCTCAAACAATATTGGTAGATGCAGTTAATACACACCTAGATGCGAGCTAACAGGACACCAGTGCCCTCAGCAGTACTACAGTGAACAATATAGGACATCCTATTGTTTTGAAAATTTCAGGAGGAAATTTCAACTGTTGTGATACTGTTCCCATGAGTCTCAGCATCTATTATGTGTGTTACTGTACTTGTTAGAATCCATAGATCCAGGGCCAGAACCTTAATGTACTGGACAATGTACAGACACTGGAAAAGCTGCTTACAAGTGACTAATGGGAGAGCAGAGACATTTCACATGTAATATGGTCCAAGAGTCAGGCAGAGATCAGAGTAGCCTGAGTTGTCAAGGTTCCTAATTTTGCTTCATTTAACTTTGGAAAGTTTGAGGTGGTGGGGTCAAACACCATCTCTGAGAAGTAAGATAACAATGAAATTTCACTGACCTCCAGAAACAGCATAGAAGACAATATAAGAATGCTCTTTTCAAACCTGACTGCATGGATGACACAATCCAGCATTGCTGGCCAAAGGCAGATGCCATCCTCTTGAAGTCAAGTGAAAAATGACACACTGAGTGGGAGCACCTACATTGCAGGGGACTCAAAAGCATGTTTAATGTAATCAGGGGCAGGAGATACATGGAAGGAGCCAGAGAGGATCAAAGATGGGAGAAGAACCTGTGCAGCATCACCCTGAGACAGGTGGCACAGCATGTGCTGACTCCAGAAACAGCGCTGCTGACTCAAGAGCTGGGCAGATGAGAAGAGCCCCAGTGAAGAATCTTCAGATACACTGACAGAATAGGTCATTGTCACATCCCACTCAGATGAGGGAGACAAGTGACTCAGATTCACAAATCCCCAATGGAGCGGACAACAAGTCTCCAAGTCCAAACATTTATTAACTACCCGCAATGTACTAATTGAACACACGATATAGCAAGTTGTGGCAAGCAATACAATCTGCCTTGCATTTCTTAATGCAAAAGGGAAAAGAGGGAGATAGAGGGAATAGGGAAATACAGATCACTGGTCTGGGTTTCTGCGTTGATCCCACCAGTGAGGGTTCCAGGAGGCATCTGTCTTCTTTGCTTGCATCTGTCTTCTTTGCTTCACTGCACTCTCCAGGCCCCTCCCTCCCCCTTTCTTTCTTCCCTCCCCCCACCTTTGATTTATACCCACTTTCCTTGGGTCCGTCCCCTAGGTCAACCCACATACCTACGTATCCCATATATGGGGGAAGGGGGTAAGGTGTTTCATGGGATGATGTAATTAGCACGATCATGTTAGCCTTCGTTAGCATATTGGGGGGTGTTAACTTTAATATGCATTCCGTGGATAATGAAGCAAAGGTCATTCACCGGACAGATGGCCCTTGAAGTTTTGGTCAGGTGCACCAGAGCAGAACCGTCCTGTCCCCACAGGGCTCCCCACTCCAGCTGCATCCTGTGTTATTCGGGCAGCCTTATCAGCTTCGACCTCCACACCATCCACCCTGTGACTCAGTTTTGTCTTGCGAGTATTTGAGGTATTCCTTCCATCAGCCTCAACTTTTGCTTTCTCAGGCTGTTTTTCTTAGTTTCTCACAGGCCTGGTTTCTCGTCTCTCACAGTCATACCTTAGACATGTTATACAGTTAAGATCTGCAACAGCTAGAGAAGCTTATGAGAACCCACAGATTGTGAAAGATGGAGAGAGACACAAGAAAACAAATCAATAATTAGGAATGGAAGTGTAGGGTGAGATCGTCAGAAGATTATTTAAAAGTAAAAAAATAGAAGCCAGACCATTGATTGGGAAGTTTGTTGTCTTGGCTAATCAATACTGCTTCTGCACCATGTGGAGCTGTTTGATTTTCTTCCTGTTACACTGGTATTTTAGGTCATTGGTGTCAATAGCTCTGAGGTCTGAGCCACACAACATTGAGTAGTGTCTTCCTCTTGGGGATCAGATACTTCAAAAAGAATCATCAGCAGCTCACCTTCTGTTCTCTCCAGCCACACCACAGTATTTTCTCCCTGGAGTCACTAGAGCTCCTCCAAAACCAAGACTTTCATCATTTCACCCAGCCTAAGGCACAGAAAGCACCCTTGAGGGCTGACCATGCAGAAGCCCTGGCCAAGCAACTGGAGGGGAAGATCACCTGGCCTGGCCAAGGACTGACATTCCCTTAGGACCTTGCCAAAGTAAGGCAAAGATAAAATGACCTGTCTGTCCCTGCATGGTCAAGCTTTCTTGTATGATGGGGAGGATAATACCATCCAGGTGCCAGCCACAGAAGAGCTTTGCAGGAGAAAAATTCCTAGGAATGAGAACTTCATTGAGAGCAGAGAGAACAGCCGGACGCCCAGGCAGCAAGGCCCAGGGTCTCTTCTGTGAGCTCTGACCCAGTCTGCGACTCCCCACACCATTAACAACCAGGAAAACCAGCCATAAGCGTAACCATTAACTCCATATACATTGATTCATGACAATGATAGCAGCCAGAATATTGCTGCTTCTGGGCACCCCTAATGTGAGCAAACATTATGAAACACCATTCCTCAGTCCATGTATACTCCCCCCACAGCGCTCCCTGTATGTCCAGTGAAGCAAGGTCTCACTCCACTCACCATCCACCTCTCCACTCCAGATCCTAGCCCTCACCTCCAAATAAAGCCAACAACACTCTTTCTCTCCTGTAGCCCACAGCTCTGCCAAGATTGCCACTGTTTCAAAGGTAGTCAAAAAGGTTTGTTCTTTGATGAGGCTTTCTACATGTTAGTTAATGAAGTCTGTCCATCCTGGTTTGGCAAATCCTAATACAGCGGGGATGGGTTCTTTTCTTAAACAATTAACAGTGAAACAGTGGCAGAACTGGGCTCCTCTGCTCAGTTCCCATGCACCCCCCCATCCACACACCTCCTTCAGACACTTACTGCTCAGTGAGAACTATTTCACACACATTTCCTCCTCTTGCTTCCATCTTTACTCTTTGACAGGGCTTAAACACCATTAAAGCACTCAGACACCAACTTACCAGCTTGCAAGTCTTCACTGCCCTCATCAGATACTGACTGTGCTATGAAGCCCTCCAGCTCAGCCTGGAGTTGTAAGTCACTGCTTTCCATCAGTCCTCTTCTTCCATGTAGTTCCTCCTCCCCAGGCACGTTGCTGGGCCCCCCAAACCCTGTTGAGCCCCACGTGGCATCCATTGCAGCACCAACACCTTCTCCCTGGATACCCTCACAACTCTCAACAGAGGCCA
Organism: Strix uralensis; assembly: GCF_047716275.1. Classification (NCBI taxonomy): domain Eukaryota; kingdom Metazoa; phylum Chordata; class Aves; order Strigiformes; family Strigidae; genus Strix; species Strix uralensis. The sequence goes on along the minus strand of NC_134012.1, from coordinate 9,375,065 downwards.
GTTTACTCCCTCAGCCCCACCAGGGAGCTCAGGACCACGTGGGAGGCAACAAGCAGCTCCTGATCCACAGCTGCAGCACTGCTGAAGCCCCTGTATTCAGCAGAGGCAAGCTGCCCATCCTTCATTTTACTCATCTGTTTCTGCTAAACACTGAGTTCTTCCACCACCCAGCCCCACAAGCTATGCCTTTGCATAGTTCTCTTCACCCTTTTTTTTTTGCTACTTCTTTAGAAATTGTTTTCCACTCTTTGTTAGAGCAGTTCCTGCTCCAGCCTTATCTCTCCACCATTGATCCTTGAAGCCAGCTCTAGATGTAATTGCTACCTGCCACTGTGCATCCAGGGGAAGAAGCCAGTGAGTCAGTCCTAGTGGTGAAGGTGTCTTGGCCTACATCCTGCTCCCTCAGCCCAGAAGTGGAGCAGCTTCTCAGCCTCTCCTTTTGCTACTGACTTGCTGTTTCTGTACCACAAAATCTGTCAAAAATTCAAAGGTGAAGCCATCTACCTTTCAGAAGTCTTAATAGCAGCCAGACAAAAAAAAAAAAAAAAAAAAAAAGGCTGAAGAAAAATACAAATTTAACCTACACTGTAGCTGCCCAGTGTTGACCAATGCATGACTTAAGCCAGGCTGCACATAACTCTTTTGATTTCATTTCAGTCAAGTACCAGTGCCATCTCCTCTGCCCTGAGCCCAAAGAGGCGAGGACAGGGGCTGCCATTTTCTGTCTGGCAGTGCCATAGCGCCGGGAGGAGTCCCTTGGAGCCTGGTGGAGTCTGCCGAGGACCATTGAGGAGTGCCAGAGACCCCTGAGGAGCACTGAGGACAGCCAGAGCCTACTGAGGACCACCGAGGACCGCTGAGGATCACCGAGGAACTCTGAGGACCATCGAGGACCACCGGAGAACACCAAGGACTGCTGAAGATCATTGAGGACCACCAGAGAACCCCAAGGACTACTAAGGATCATCGAGGACTGCCAGAGAACCCCAAGGATCACTGAGGATCATCAAGGACCACCGGAGAACCCCAAGGACCACCGAGTACCACTGGAGGCTATTGGACACCCCTGGAGGCCATCGAGGTAACTGGGGCCTGGAGGTGGCATTTTTTCAGTCTGAGGATGAGGAAGCCCGTGGGCGGTGGCTGTCCTCACCCAGCTCTCGCCTCAGCTCCCCAATGGGAGTGTGAAGGGGAAACCAGTCCCACCCTGGCAGTGCGCAGAGAAGAGCAGCAGAGCACCAAAGAAGGCACATGCCTGTGCTGGTTCTGGCTGGGACAGAGTTAGTTTTCTTCCTAGGAGCTGGTCCAGTGCTGTACTTTGGATTTAGTACAAGAGCGATGCTGATAACATGCTGATGCTATAGTTGGTGCTAAGTAGTGCTCGTCCTAAGTCAAGGATTTTTCATTTTCCCAGGCTCTGCACACGAGCGGGTGCACAGGAAGTCGGGAGGGCGCAGGGCTGCTGGGAGAGCTGACCCCAGCTGAGCACGGGGGACACTCCGTACCATACGAGGTCATGCTCGACACAGGAATCTGGGGGAGGGAGAAGGAATGGGGAGGACGGTCAAAGTGGTGACAGCACCATGGATGACCAGCTTTCTATGCCGAGGCAGCCTGGGGCTCACCCAGCTCTCTCCCTGTCCCTTCCCGGTACACAGGACACCAGAAGGAGCCAAGAAATCCCAAGTGACCCTCGTCCTGTCACTCAAGCTCCTGGAGAAGGAGCGGAGCTGCTGCCATGCTGTGAGTGTCCTTCTGGTCCGGGTGCTGTCCCCAGCACTGCTCCTCCAGCCTAGCAGCACAGGCATCACTGCTCCCCTTCTGCCACTGCTTCTCTCTTGCCAGGGGAGGCTGTTCAGCACCAGGAGCCTGGAGAGGCTGGTGGAGGGCCAGGCAGAGGTGAGAACAGCTGTCTTTCCCCTCTGGCTGTGCTGGGGTGCAGGGATGGGCGAGCAGTGGGATGGTGGGTTGGTGGCCCTTTCTCTGCTCTCTAAGTGCAGCCTGGCTCTTGCAGGCTGATCTCAAGCAAGGGGCTCCGACTGTCCTGTCTAGCAGTGAAGGGGGACTTTGCCACTTACCAGGTGAGTTTGGGAAAGAAAGGCCCCTCCTGCAAGCGGCTGGGCTGTGCTCACGTGTCCCTTGAGTGTCCCCATACAGGTTGGGCAGCCCGAGGGAGAACGTCAGCCAGAGGAGGAAGGACAGCGCTGGGCAGCAGCCGATGGACGTGGTTCTGTGGGGACATGCAGCCTCTGGTGCTGCCCACAGCTTGGAGGAGGAAAGGGCCAGGAATGGGCCAGGCTGTCCCGGGGACAGTTCTAGCTGCCGGTCCCTGCCCATCCTGCCACACCGCTTAGCACCGTGCTGCAGGCAGGGCAGGGCAGGGCAGGCTCTGGGAGCGCTGGCTTGGCAGTTTCCGCTGACGGGCTCTTGTTCTCTTTTCCTTTGCAGGACGAGGGAGCAGCAGCAGCATCAGGAGGAGGAGGGGGCTGCCCTGGCCCTTTGCTCTGCGGCAGACCCCGGCTGCTGCCCCAGCCCACCCAGGTCAACCAGCCTGGCCAGGGGGGTCCCAGCCCTCCCTCCACAGGCACCGGAGGGGCAGCGGAAAGATGCAGGAAGGTGCAGCAGGTCAGGCAGCCCAGGTGCGTGCCCGTAGCCAGCGCCAGCAACAGCTCTCTGCTCTGGGCCGTCAGCAATTCCTCATAAACAGTGTTCCCCAAAGAGAGGGCAACAAAACCCTGCCTCTTCCTCCTGTCATGGATTCACCAGAGCTTTCTGACTCTGTCATTGTAGGTGCTGATTCCTTCTCCCTGCCTGAACCACTGTGACTCCGGGGCCTCCGCAGTTGCTGCCTACAATAAAAAGATCTTTTCCCTCTTGTGTCCAAGTCTGCCACTAGATATTCTGGTGTGGGGGCTGTTGTTTTGAGGTGAATCCTCGGGGAGAGGTTTGGGATCGTCCCTTGTCCCAGCACCCTTCCCAGTGGGCATCAGGGCTGAGTCGAGGTGCTGTAGGAGGGAAACCCAAGCCCAGAGTCTCGCGGGAGGGTGGAGGTTGGACGGAGCCCGTCGAGGTCATCTGGTCCAAGCTGGGCTCAAGCAGGCTCAGCTTGAGCAGGCTGCCCAGCACCACGTCCTGGGGAGTTTGGGGTTTCTCCCAGGAGCCGCGCCATCAGCTCAGGGCGAGGGCGAGACATAGGCAGGGCACAGTGGCCAGGAAGTGCTGAAGGTCCTTATGGGGCCACCGTCCCCGGCAGCTCGCTGTCCCCCGGGGTCCTCATCCCTGCACACGGATTGTCGGACAGTTTCCTCAGAGCCCCCGAACTCATGGCAAAGGTACAAACCAGACGTCCCCTCTGGGCGGTAGAAACACTCCCCTCAAATGCTGCACCCGCTCCTGGGTTGGAGTCCTGCAGCAGCACCAGGCGCAGCTTTGCCAGGGGGTTTCCCCCAACAGAATTTTCCTCTGCACAGGGAAATACTAAACGTTCCCAAAGTAAGGAGCCGGCCGGGGGTTTCTGGTGGGTGAAGGGGGCAGCCGTAGCGCTGGGTCTCCCCGCCAGCCCCAGGGGCTACAAATGCCTTTTAGATGTCCCGCAGGCATGGTACTGAGCAAGACCTCAGCTTGCCTTTAATTTTTTAAATCAATAAATAAGTAAATAAACAAATAAAAAATGCTGTAAATAGCCAAAACAAAGCTTCAGCTGGAGAAGACGGCCGTGCCAGGGCAGGCCGGGGCAGCCTGGTTTGCTGACAAGGCAGCTGGAGGCTCACAGCCCCCCCAGCCCCACTCCCTGATCCCCTGAAGGCTCACAGCCCCCCCCCAAATATTCCTGTAGGATCTACACCACTGCCCCCCACCCCATTGACACTGACTCCCCCGACACCTTCACTGCAAGGTCCTTTATTCCCGTAGGACCCCCCCCAACCCACCCCAACACAAAACCCCCCAAAATACACCAGAATTAAATGGGGGGTGGGGCTTCCACAAGCCATGCACAGACGCTGCCTGAAGTGTGTCAGGGTGGCTGTGGGAGAAGAAGCGGGGGGAAAGGGGGGGGTTGTGACGCCAAAGTGTACTACAGAACCCCCCAAACCATGCCCCCACAGTCCTTAGCACTCTCAAATCACCCCAAACGCACCCCATATCGCCACAAAATCCCCATATCCCCCCAAATAACCCCAAAACTTCCCTATATCCCCCCATATCCCCGATATTACCCCAAAAGCACCCATATCCCACCAAATCACCCCCAAACCCCCCATATCACCTAAATCACCCCCAAAACCTCCCCATATCTCCCTAAATCCCCCCATATCCTTCTGAAATGCCCCTTATATCCCCCATATCCACTAAAACCCCCAATATCCCTCCGAATCACCCCCCCATATCCCCCCAAAACCCCCATATCACACCTAATCACCCCAAAACCCCCCATATTCCCCCAAATTACCTCAAAACTTCCCCATATATCCCCATATCCCCCATAATCCCCCAAAACAACCCATATCCTGCCAAATCACACCAAAACACCCCCAGTTTCAGCAGCTCTAAACTCATGTATGCTGAGTTCCTGCAACAGGAAATTTTAGCTTTATTCTGTCTGAGGTTTTGGAGGGCCGGCAGGTCCATAGCCTGTGTGTGTCTAGTGGAAATATAAAAGGAATGTTTTCATCTCCGCACTTTTGTAAGCAAGCCTTCTTCCTGAGTAAATAAGGCCCATGCCATTTTCTTTCACTTCTGGGATCTTTTTTCAGATTAGCTTCTGGCAGGCAAGAAGAGCGCTTTGGATGTTGGGAAGCTCTTCTGAGAAAATGGCAGCTGTGCCCCTCTGCTGGTGTTACCCATTTTGGGAGGCTTTGCCACTGCTGCAGGCGGTGTGCTGACCTGAAGGGACCTTGGGGCTGACTTACTGCAGTGGTTCTTCTGTTGTGCCCCTTTCCAGGAGCTCAGGGGAATCTCTCTTTTGGTTGCTGGGGAGGGGGAAGGCGACGAGACTGGCTGCCCTCAGACCATGCACCAGTGCCGTCGCCTGTACCTGCGTGGGCTTTCCCTGTTGGGAGTGATTGTTAGGGAGAACGGTTAGTAAGATCGAAGGGTGTGGGCACCAGAAAAGTGTGTACTGCCTGGCCGTGAGTAACTTTAAGCTGCAAACTGGAAGAAAACTCTTTAATGCTTAGAAGATTTGGGTTCTGCAACAGCCTTCCAAGGAAAATAAAGAAAGGAGGAAGCAACCAGCCAACCCCTGACTATGGAGTTCAGTAACCTTTTGATGGGCCTGGAGATCCCCTCCAATCTCTCCTTCCTCCAAATTACCTGCCTCTGCAAGCATTGTCTTTCAAGACATGTGTTCCCTCTTCAGTTTTTAATTGCTCTGATGTCTTGTTGTTTGAAACACTGAACCGTTGCTGATCAAGGATTTTGATGGCAAAAAGCGCTATGCTGACAGGATCGTTTCACTTGTGAATTGTGCTTAGGTACCAACTCAGATAATGTGGTTTCATAGAGAAAGAATTATACTTTTTAACCACTTAACAAGCACGGGAAGGACTTTGCCATGTTTGAACTCCTCTACCCTTACTGCTGGCGTTGATGCAGATCCCTTGTGTGCAGAGTTCTGCTGTGGAGAGCGTGGGGCGAGGATCCCCATTACATGGTACCGGTCTGAGGGGTTCACCTGGGATGTTAAAACAATTGTGCTTAGCATCATCTTAGGTTAGAAGAAAGTTTAAAGGCTTCTGAATTCAATGTTTACACACCCTAGGGTCCTATATTAAGACTGCTCTCTTCGAGTTGTTTCAGCAATACAGGATTTGGCCATTGCCTATACAAGAAAAGCCAGTAACTGTCCATCTAAAACTCTGCCATGTAATTCAGGGTAGGATTGAATGTTGTTGACGTAAATCTTATATAAAGAACTACCTCTAGAAGTGTTACTACTTCTTTCTGCAAATTAAAATAAACAATAGCTCTTACCATTTTGAAAAAAAAGAACAACTTGTTCACAAGAGCAGAAGCCAAAGCATTTGGACAGAGTGGACATGTGCTTGCTAACAGCATTGCCCAGGAAACCCGACCAAGAAATCCCAGCAGGTTGCAGTAAATGCCATGTCCTAGAGCGGACACACTGGAGTTAGCCTGCAGTCTTTCAATACCCAAGGATATTCCTTCAAATTTGCAGCACCAACTTCACAATCTATAGAATACTCAGTACACTTCAGCCTCAAAGTCAGTTGTTATTGCAGCACAATGAGACAAAACTGTTGGTCCTTAACAGCGATGAGAAAAAGGATCATTACCACACCACTTCCCAAAATACCGCTACTCTGAAATTTGCCTACACTGCTACAGCTACTGCTTCACTCCAACCTCCCTTAAGACAAAAATTCTGCCATTCTTCTAGCACTTGCTCTAGCCACATGTGCAAACAGTACTTTCTTATTCCTTATGTATCAAGCTTTTATACTTAACTTGGCTTTTTTATCATCTGTAGTCGGGTTCCTGATAAGCAATAAAGCACCTTGTCTTGTAGGCACTCTCCTCTTCTCCCCACTCTACCCCCATTAAAAAACACACCCACTCTACCCCATGGACAGACCTTGAATCTAAGCTAAAGAACAGGTTTTCATTTGAAAACTGTCATTTAAATGGCTATCCATGGCTGAAGTACTTCTAACGGTCTTATTTTTTAAGCATGAGGTGCCTCTGAAAAGCTTAAAGATTACACACAATCACCTTACTCACCTGTTGCCCACAGTTTAATTGCACGGAGCGTGAGCTGGAAGTTCTCCTCACTTGGCACTAGATGTAGCATTTCATCGGTAACTCTAAGAAAAAAGTTGAAGGACAGAAGTTCCTAGTAACAGGTACAGGTCTGTTTTATGCTACGCTGGATCAATAGCTTACAGTTTATTGTTCAAATCTATGAAAACAAGTTTGGATTACTCACTTTGTAGTACGTTAAAAATTACAGATTACACACAACATTCAGTATCCCTTCAGGTAACTGTTGCCCTCAACAGCTTTGTCATAGTTTATAGACTATTGCCAACCATTTTTAATAAGGCCTTTCTAGAGTATTCCAAAAGCCAGGTTTCTTTCGACAGCCAGGAACAATTAAAGCAGTCACTGTTAGACAGTGAGCAAGTTAGGCTTTGGGTATTTCAAATATCTTTTTTTTTATGAACTACCACACATTCTCCTCTGTCAAGTGCTCTGCCTATTCACCTGAAGCAGTCTCTGTGGCAAACTGGAACAATGCACACACCCTGACCAAAGAAACATGAAATACAGGTCTGTCTAAACACACAGCTCCTTGAAACATCTAAATGTAAACCCACTCGCCACCTCCTCAGATCTCAAGTACACAAGAGATCAGCTTATCCACCTTGTACAGAAACTGGAGTTGTGTCATGTGCATTCTAGACCAACTTCAGTAACACTTTCTTCTTAAAGATGTGTAAATACGCTCACCATTTAAGCTCAGTATACATCTCCTATCCAGGCTTCCCAGATGCCAGTCGTCTCCAAGACCAAGGTTGTCAGAAACAGTTTGCACAGACGGTCTTGCAAACACCAGGTCGATCTTAAGAGGAAAAAAAGTGCCAACCGTGAGTTAGAATGCTGCACTGTTTGTGAACAGCACACCAGTGGGGGACAGTTAGTCAAATCTAAAAGAGTGGTTAACATTTGTATTTAGAACTATGTGACTATAGATACATCTCCCAAGAGATCTATTTGCCAAAAAACTCAAGAAAATTGCTAGAAGTTGAATATTTTATTTACAAAACCCTTCATTTACAAAACCCCCTTTCTTTTTAAGCCAGGGAAAGGAAGGGGTTTTTAAGTTGAAAAAGATTACTCTAAACTTAGAATTTCCATTAAAAGGGAACTTAAAATTAATCATAGAATTATGATGTAAGTTCAACCACCTCAGCTGTACTTCAACAAAGGAGAGAGCATTTTCTCTATGCAGTAAGCCCTTTTGATCCTGAAGCATCTGGTTCATAGCACAGTCTGAGGCAAGAAAGTTATTCTGTGAATGTCTGCACCAGACAAAGGCCACAGGAAGGTCACGGAACAAGTGACTTCATGAGAGTGGTACCAAGCAGTGACTTGCTTAGGTACTACAGCACGCAGGTCTCCATTCACCGTGTAAGAGGCAGTCAAGATACAAGGATTCCTGCAGCTGACAAACCCAGGCAGGTGTCACACGAGTACTTTTTCTTGTCATTTTCCAGATTGTCTTATGACCGTTTTTGATTTGCAACAAAGCATTTAGTCTGCTGACATGTTTCACACAGTGAACTACCCCATACCCATCCCTCTGTAGAAAGCCAGCTGGTCAGAGCTGGGAGGAGTCAGCAAGGACCCTGTCTCTGCTCCCACTCTGCACGGTCCCTGGGAGATAAGTGCCGTTCCAGCAGGCTCCCCCGCTCTAAGCACAGGGCAGAAAGGGGTGTCCCTGATGTCCCCCTGCCTCTGGGGACTTATTTTCCTATCAGCTCCCATTTTACTGTAATGTATTCTCCTGGGATCAGCTGTGGTCAGGCTGTTTAATTACAGTTTCCTAAATACACTCTAAGGTACCAATAACCTTGTAAAACAGCATGGTCACAGCTCCCTGGAGAAGTTCTCCTGTTCCAAAGGAAGAAAAAAAGCAATACACTTACCTCAAAGCCATCAAACTCAAACTTGACAACTGGTACATACGCATCTTCAACTGCCTGTAAAGGAGTGGATGGCTGTGTAAGAAAATATTTTTTGCTACTTTCATGTTCTTCCTAAACTGTGATAAACTACAGAATTTACACTGCTAAACTACTTAATATAACGACCGAGTTGCTTCTGAACCAAAAGAATTGTTAGTAAGTTACAAGCAGTATGGCGCTAGTACGGTCTAATACTGGCTTTAAAAAGTTCCTTAGCCAGGAGATTCAGAGGCTGGTCCTGTGCTGTAATGAACCAGCAGTGCACAACGAGCCATCAGTGTCAGTGCTGGTAAGGCACTTACCTTGGCAGTGAGGAAGAAAAGCAAGAGATTTCTGTAGCTATCTTACTACTGGTTAACATCCAGAGAAATCGAAAAAGTTCTGTCCACATCTGACAGTGCGCACTAGCCTCCCTTATTTTGATTTTCTACCGTGCCTGAGGGGCTGTCAGATACCCTATGGGACAGTTTTCAGTGCTGCAGACCCCTTGTCAGAACTGTGCCACAGCCCACTGAGAGTCTGTTCTCAGGGGACAGTCATCCCAGCAAAGGCTCATTCGCTGTGCGCATGAAGTCTTTCCAAATGTCTGCACAAGGAAGACCAGGCTAAGAGGAACACTTCTCAGGAGCTCAGTGTCACAGGTGAGGTGCACAATACATCACCCGGGGGTGATTTTACAAAGCAGTCTGCACGTTCACAGCGCAGCCCCTACTCACTTGATGTCAAGCTGACAGCGTGCGTCCCTTCCGCAACGTCTCAGGCTGAGTGGCCAGAGAGGAACAGGACCAGGGGAGAATGAACTAGAGGTTCAAAAGTGCATCCAGAGGGACACCACGGCAAAGGCGCTGACAGAAGCCTTTCCACATCCCCTTCAACTGCCTTGGCTTTCAGGCTGCCCCTTCCTCTTCTGCCCCTTACTAGACCTAAGATTAAAGCAAGGCTCCTAGGGACAAACTTGCTTTCTGATACAGCTGACTCATTCTCAAACCACGGACAGGGGAGAAGTGTACCACAACATTTCTTATGTGATGTACAGTCACTGGAAAGGAACCAAAAGCTTGACTTCTCATGCTGCAGGAAGCAGTATTTTAGAAGGTGCTCAGAAACAACTGCTTTTTAAATTTTGTCTTGTAAGACATCCACTACCAATAACATGAACATTCTTATTGTAGAAGTTGCACAATTATCAAGGAGAGCGCTCAGTCACTCTTAGATTTTTTATTTCCTCCTGATGTTTTAGTTTTTCAAAGAATGACTGAAAAGAATCTGATCTTTCTACATGTCTAGGAGCAACAGAAACAGCATCTGTGTCAGCACCTGCAAAGAGACTCCATTTCTTCTGTTATTGTTGGAAGTCACTTTCAAATATTAGAACTATCACCAGACAATGAAAGTTCTACCTTTAGTGTGTACTCCGAGACAGTAAGATCCAAATGTAAATATTTTGCCACTAACATTCACTACTGCTGAAGGGGGAAGATTCTGTGGGTAGAAGAGAAAGAGCCTACTTTAGAATATAAGATACACATTGATCTATGTGCAAGTTCAGGCAGCATACCAGTTTTTGAGAAAGACTACTACAGCCTCCATAAATAATGCCTTCTCACTCCCGTAATGAGTTGTTAGACTTCAAAATCTTGATCTGAAGTATCTTTTATACCTTATTTCAATGGCAGTTGCTACACTTCTACTCAATACTTAAGGAGAAAAGTTAGAAGTTGAACTTTAACATAAATCCTAGTAGTATGGCCTTTGAAAGAAATAAAAAGGCTTCAGCCGTTTTGATTAGAACATATAAAAAATCGTTGCCTTGCTCTCAGCAAGTTCTGAAATCCATTCGTTGACCAAGTTATTCAGTTTACCAAGAACAACCAGCCTGTAAAGAAAAGTCATGTTAAGTTTGCCCTAAAAACCCAAGAGGTCAACAAATTTGACAGTCTTGCTATACCTGTGATTCAGTTCTTCCTCATCTTCCAATACCCCAGATGGCTTCATTGCTTCAACCAGCTTCTGAGTATGGATGCAGTCTATATGCTTAGGAGGAGCCAAGCTAATCGGAGAGGTAATTCCATAGTGCCTTTGAGGCTGGTTCTGCAGCTTAGAATTGCTGTGGGAGAAAATAAAATACTGAAGACTTCATAGAAGAAGAAAAGACAAACTTGTTGGAAAACTTCCTTCAGTTTACAGGTTTCCAAATCAAAATCTGTTCTTTTACCCGACATGAATATAAATGAGAAAAAACTTGTCCTGCTTATGATTTTAGATAACTTGACCTAACTTAGAAGTCACAACTACTTTTTTAAAAAACATTTGTGGATATAAGAAAAGATCCAAGTTGATACCACCTTAATACAACTTATTTGCATTGCTCTGGACAGTTAGAACTGATCACCAGGAAATGAGAAGGCTTGAAATCCACCAAGGGTGACACTACATACAGCAGAACTTTTGGACACATTTCAGGTTCATATCAGTTTTGATTTAAGGATATTCCCATCAGCTTCCTGCTAACGTTAAACAAGACCATTTAACACTGGCTTCTTTTAGTTAAATATGTTTGCCGTGCTTCTGATTCTGGAAGGGCATTGTAGTTGATTGTAGAGGAAGGACATATAACCAAGTGGTCTGTTAAACAGAGTTGATGCAGTGAATTCAGTATTGCCTTATTTTTGTTTATGGAAGAGTATGAGTGAAAATACCAACCAATCTGCAGCTAATTTTGCTACGAGAGCCTCATGCACTTAACACAGTGTTCAGTTTGTATAGTTCAGAGGCTTAGCTGTACGTACATCTATTTTATCTAAATCCAAGAGACGTCTCTCAGCATATAAAGCGGCACAAGTTAAGCTCCATATGCAGAGGGTGCTCAAACCTGGCTTAGCTAGCTCACTGCCCAGTTAGGCTGAGCAGGACACAAGGCACCTGGGTTTGGAGCCCCTGGAACTCCAGTTACAGCAAGGCATAATTTGTGCCTCCAACCCTCTGCTTGCCCTGTGTGTTTAGACTTATTTGCAATCAGAAGCAGCACAGGACTGACGTGGCAGGACAACATTGAATTAAAGGCAGCATTCGCATTTTCATACACCACAGAACCCTTGCTTTCAAAAGGGAAAAATGGAGAAGAAAACCCTACTTTACATTACCAGCTGAAACCAGGAAAAAGAAAGGAGTGGGACAGGAGGGAAGGACCGTACTTAACATATCAAGAGTCTCTACAGAAACACTAGTAGCAAAAGGGGGAGACGCACTGAAAGGTCTATACAACTCATCACACTTGTCAGAGTCCACACGCAGACCCTAAGGTTAAAGGGATTAATGAAGCCATTATTCAAACTGGCTATTTTTCTACTTCACATACAGACAACTTCAAATATTAGATGGGTTAGTCACAGAATCATAGAACGTTTTGGGCTGGAAGGGACCTTAAAGATCATTCAGTCCCACCCCCTGCCATGGGCAGGGACACCTTCCACTAGCCCAGGTTACCCAAAGCCCCGTCCAGCCTGGCCTTGAACCCTTCCAGGGAGGGGGCGGCCACAGCTTTGCCCCACCAAAGGTGCCCTGTCCCTCCTCCAGCTGGGGGATGTTCCCAGTCACATGCTGCCCTCCTGCCGTCCTCCTCTCCAAGAGGGGAGAGAGGACAAGAGCCCATCACCCTTCTGTCAGGTCATTCTCACCCGAGGGGTGCTGAGGAGCCGGACAAGTGTCACTTGGCTTAAGCTGGTACCGGGAGCCCTTCGCACATGCTGTTAATGCTGGCAGATGGTTTCAAGCACTCACCACAGCTTACTGCCATGTCATTTTGGGCCAACAGAGTCTATCACAAGCCGGGTCCTAAAGCGACCGAAATACCCTGAGACTACTCTGCACCATGGTGTTTAGATGACAGTGCCCCACTCCCATTCGAGCCTGCAAAAAGTGTGCAGTAAAACCATAATGCTTTTGTAAATGAATCTCTGGAAAAAAGCTTGCTTCCCAACTGCCCTGATGTCTTGCCATATCAGAGCCCTTCTCTGAGATTAGCACGTGCATCATTTCGGTACTTTCCTGGGTTGTCTGTCTGTAGTGCCTTTGTTGAAGGAAAATAGATTTTATCTTGCAAGATACTTTGAATAAACACAAACTGAACTTTTGTCCTGAAGTTTCAACAAACTAAGAAAGCAAAGGTTTGGTGTTCAGACACAAAGGTACTTTCAGAGAAGTAAAAATTCACAGGCCTTCAAGCACAGAAGCTTTTCCTCAGGTGCAATTCTAAGGTTAAATGGAAATGAAGACTAATCAAGCTTATCTTGATTGCTTCAATCACCTAAACTATTGAAGAGAAAAGGCAGTGGGTGCCTAAGAAACAAGGGATGTTGGTGATGGTTGAAGTGAGATGGTCGGGTCATGAGTTCTTACAGGGGCTAGAGCTCAAATAAATAAAAAATTTCCTTTTTCCTGAAGAAGGGACAGTTCTGAAGGGCTATGAGAGCAATAGTTCAATAGTGTGTCTGCTATTTAGCTCGAGTTTGTCAATTCTAGCTTCCAGTATCATCCTTCTAAAGATACCTGAGAGTGTTTCTTGAAGGACAGAACTGAGGAGACTGATTGGGTTGGCTACTCTGAGAGTAATATTTTTTCATAGAAAACAAGGTTCTTTTGTTGTTTGCCAGCTATTTATGTAAAATTCTTTCTAATGTGTAACTGTTGCATTCTACCTACATTGTTTCCACCATGTTATGTGTAGCAGTTATAAAAACATATTATGTTTCAGAATGTGTAGAATTTGGGATGAGTTTGTTTCAAGGTAATGTTTTCCTCTGCTGTGTGTATTCTATTAACTTTAAAACAGTTTTGTGTAGTGCCTGGGTAATAGAAATGCCTAATAACCAAATAAATGTTGTTGGTTGGGGCTCTTGGTGTGTGTCTGTGTTATCCAGATAGTATATTGAAAAAGTGAAATCTGTGTTCTTAGAGTCATAGAAGGTGGGAGTGTGTTTTGAGTTTGTGTGCTTAGTTTTACAAATTGCTGGTATGTTCTAAATGAATAAATATTCTCTGTAATATAAATGAGGTGATATCTGAGTACTTTTAGTCTGTTAGAGGGTATCGCTGATTTTACGGAGATGTGCTTTATAAATATAAATACATAAGCTGTACGTTTTCTTATGTTATAGTCTGTGCATCTTGTATTTTCATCTTGTCTGTAGAGTTAATGGTAGGGTGATGTGGTTTAGAAAACACTTCTGGGAGAGCATGTGTTTGATAAACTTCTAAAATTCAACAGTCTAAATGCTTATTCTTGGCTAAAAGAAGTTGTCTGTGTACTCACTATGGATTTTGCTGTCATTGTTTCTTACCCCTTTTCCACTCCAGTATATTCAGCTGCTGCCCCTGTATTCCACAGGGGGTATTTGTTTGTAAATGCCTGTCCCTTTTCAGTAGTAGGGGGCAATCTTGTCCTTTTTTTTCCAACTTACAAACTCTTCTTGTCTATTCAAAGTGGGCTAACGAGCTTTTTTTGCTCAGTGCACAATTCCTGTAAGTTTAGGCTAATCTCTTAAATTTAAGTCTTTGCTGTGTCAATTTTTGGCTCGATAAGTCAGTTCAAGTGTCTGATCATGTAGCTCTGTGGTCAGAAATATTGACCCAAGGGAAGAAGAAAGAACATGTTGTGAGGAGAGAGGAGGATGAGGTGGTTTTTTCAATATCCCCAAGCTAAATCCCGTACCTTATACAGATCAGATTCTTCTCGCTTACTTAAACTATACTTACATAGAATAGTTCTGTGGTGACTAGACTGGTCTAACTCAGGCTGATGTGATTTTTCTCCTCTCCCTCAAAGAGTCTGTGCTGAATTGGTGTTGAGCTAGATCCGTTTCCTGACTGTCGGAGTATGTGCAGGCTCCTGAACACTGCTGCTGGTACAAGGGAGAAGGAGAAATGTAAGCCAAAATGTCTTGCTACCATTTTTTTTGGTCTTGCTTTTTTGTCTTGCTAAACACTTTTTTTTACTGAGAATAAATTAGGTTGGTGTCAATGGAGCTCCTGGAATGTGCAGACACAGCTGAAGGTTGGTGCTTTAGTGAAGAAAGGGGTTTGAAGATAAGACAGAAATAAATAAGACAGTTGGGGCCTATTCTTGAAGATGACAGGAACAAGGATGGGACAAATTAAAACAAACCAGCTCCAGACACAACACAGCTGCACAACACCTCCCAAACAGACCTCTGTGAGCACGCATGAGCACGGAGGTCAACCAGCAGACACGGTGAAGAAAATTACCAACGACCCCCAGGGACCCCTCGAGACCACCACCCAGCAAGAAAGCGCATGCATAATTAGGATGCAAATATTGCAATTAGTTCCAGGATATCTAATGCATATGTATCCCATTTCTCGGAAAAGTTATGAATATGTGTAATCTCACCGTATATGAGCTGCCGCTTATAGACCTGGGTGTCGCTCACCTTTGCAAAGACATTCACGTGTGTGCCCAGCGCTGCAATAAAGAATGACGCTTTCTGACACTCCAAAACGAGTCTTAGAGAGTTCCTCTGCCAGTTTTTACGGTGACATTAGCGTGCCATGAACTGTCCCACTGCTGTGAATACTCCCATCCTTTCTCAGGGCATCGTTACTCCCAGAAAGTGCAGTGAGTGAGTGGCTCTGTCAGCAGTTCCTCCCGGCCAGCCCTCAGCATGGCCATTGGTGTTTTTGGTGACTGCTGTTGGTCACTGTAAGAACACCCAGCACGCTGCCACAGGAGACATTTGTAGGTCTCAAGAAAAGGAGCACCGTTGCCTACACCACAAAACATAAGTCACAGAGCTACTCCCACCCCTAAAAATCCCCTGACTGGAGTTGTGGAAATAAGAGGCAGGGGCGGGGGAAAGAAGAAAAGAAAAAGAAGAAAAAGCCATTACTTGCTCTTTGATCCTGTATGCCATTTTTTCATGCCAATCACATAAGTAAAAACAAAGGGGGGAAAAAAACCTGAAATTTCTTTTGAGGTATTTAATAAAACAAAACATTTAATAAAACAAATATTACACAAGTTACCATGTTGGGAGTGGTAGCTATTCAACGCATAAAGGGCAGGCCCAATGCAGTAAGCTCCAGACAAATATTTAGCAGAAGACAATGCCTGTCCCTAATATACAAAGTTATCTCAGGATGAAGTTTTGCTGTTTCCAACACTGAACACAGAAATATGGTGAAATCAGTCTTCTAGGGTCTTGCACACACTGTCTTATACAAAACACTTGCCTCTTTTTAGACCGGTTATCAACTTGCTACCTAAATTTTTCATGAAGCCAAAGAGTCAAAAACAAACTTCCCACTAGTCCAAAAGAAGTCATTGTGTTAAATTCCCTCTGGCACAAAATACCACACAGACCCCCCTCCCCGTGTCACTGCACTGGTTGTTATCTTGGGTCATTCTGGTGTTGTTAACATCAGGTAAATGTCTCAGCATCGCCCATCAAGAAATACCTGAATGATTTCGGGTCATTCGTGTCACACACTATATAGGAAAGCTTTGTATTTCAGAACAGGGAGAAGGTTTGGGAAATGTCAATGTCTATATGAGACTGGAGTATGTCTCAAAACCTTCGATCTAATCAGGCCCCCTAACAAAGGCTTTTGCTGTCGAATAAGAAAAAAAGAAGAGTGCTGTTTAAAATGTTGGATAATCTGACAAGGCCATAAGGCTTAATGGAATCAATGATTACACACAGATAGATGATTAACTCTTGAGGTTTAATGTTAAAAAGAAGAGTACTGGATTGCTACTTAATGGAATTATGGTGCCCCTATGGAAAAGAACTATACCCAGACTATACACAGAATTACAGAACAGGTGGTAGATCTGGGAGGGACTGCTGAGAATGCACAAAAGTGTTCCAAACTTGTATGTGCCAGAAAAAAGTCTTCCAGACCGTGTTAACTTTTCATGTCTGAGAATTGCAAATGGGAAAATTAACAAAATCATCCTCAAAGCCCCTTATTTTGGGAAACAATCCTAGCAGTAATATTGGTC
This sequence comes from Strix uralensis, assembly GCF_047716275.1. Lineage (NCBI taxonomy): Eukaryota > Metazoa > Chordata > Aves > Strigiformes > Strigidae > Strix > Strix uralensis. The sequence goes on along the minus strand of NC_134012.1, from coordinate 9,358,337 downwards.
TGCCTGCTGCAGCCTCACAACTGTTAAAAACACCCATGTGTGACTGAGGAGCGTCATTGAATTTGCACGTGGCAGTAAGTCTTCATTTACAATTTGACATGAAAGCTGTAAACTGCTGTGTCAAGCCTATATGTACAGTAGCTCCACTGCTTCCCCAAAGAGCTCCAAAAAGCCAACCAGCTCCACAGCAGTAGATCCTGAAAGGACAGTCTCTTGCTGTTTGAGCACATCCCATTCTCCCCAGCAATTTCTTGCTTAGAAAGAACAAATGCCAAGGCCACTGCTATAGGACAGCACACTTGGTTTTACTGTGGTGTCACATTAAAGAGTTGCCTCTTTTTCTGGAAAGAATCCTATCTGATTCCATTCTCAGCAGCAGCTGTGACCCCTCATTCACCATCCTGAATGTAATTACAAGTAAACTACCTCATAGCCTTTGCTTCTGTTGTTTGTCTGATGGGTCTTAGGCTTGCCAAACACCTTTACTGCAGCAGCTCTAAGGAAACCCACTTTGGACAATACACCAAACACTCCAGAACTGTTTGTGGGATACAGTCGTGGGCAATGTTAAAGCATCCCTTTGCATGTGCCACACCCAGAGTCACCATCCTTGAAAAGATGATCCAGCCTCCACAGCAGGTAAGGTACACACAGTCACCATTCCTTTCTTTTGTTTTTCTTTTTTGCCTACAAGCACTGACCAGTTCCTTTGCCTTCTGTTGTTTTCCCCAAACAAATTAGTCCACTGGAATGTTACCTGGTGGCTCATCTACAGACTTTATGAAGTCCGTCTGATGGTTATTCTGTAACCAAGGTGGAAAACTGGCACTTTGAAGAAGTTCTTTTTTCTTTGAAGAAGAACTTTGTTCCATTCCTGGCTTTGCCACAGACCCACCATAAACTCTCTAAATCAAGAATGTGGAATGAATAGGAACTGTTGCTGTATATTGTTTCATTTGTTTCATTTAGATATTGCCTATTGACAACCGTCAAGTCTGCTTCTCTTTACAGAAATAAAACTGAAACTGAGTTATGTTCGTGTTATTGAGTGGCTTCTTCAGCTGACATAACAGAATTGTGTGATTGTGACCAGAAGTATTAGACTAAGCAGAGGAACTAACTCAGAACTATTGAAACGTGTGTCACGTACTGTTTGTCCTGTTCCCCCCCGCCCCGAGCTTGTTACACATCTGAAATGTCTTATGTAACTGCCCAGAGATAGATGAGCATGAATATTGAATCTTTTGTGCTCTGCTATCTGAGGAAGATATTAATTAAAAGGTTTTGTATTGAGTTCTATTTTCTCTTCCTTCTCTCGTTGCCAGTCCAAGTCTGCTGAGCAGTTTACAATCTCTGTAAGGCAAGCTTTAATTTGCACTGTAGTTTATTATCTGTAAGTATTCATTTAAACTGTCAGACAGTTAGGATGGGCAATAAATTTGCTTTGTCTCCTTTGTGTCAGGCTTATTCTATGTTGGGCAGGTGCTTGATGTCTCATTTGATTCTCGGCTGGGTTGGACCTGGGGGTAGTGGAGATGTTTTTGTAGGTGACACCTCTCCAGGAAGCACTTGGGGTACAGCTGCATGTGTGCCCCTTCCTTTTCTCACCTGTCTCTGTTGAGGCAGGGGCCTGCTTTCCTGTGACCCTGGGGTGGGAATTACACGTATATCGGTTTTTGGATCCAGATGCCTGAACACATGATGCTCATTGCTGCTGTTCATGGTGCAGGAGGCAGCAGTAGAGATGGCCCTTCTCTTCCAATAGGCGAAAGGGGTTTACACTGCTTGCCTTTTAGCCATCTGTTCACTCCTCATGTTCTGTTTCAGTCTTCCCTGTCCTCTTTGCACTATTCCCTTTATTTTAGGACCCAGGGTGTAACTCCTCTCTTCTGGAGCACAATTTTCCTATATGGAAACATTGGTGGACTGTTCGTGTTCTCATTTTATACACAGACTTCTGGTTTCTCAGCTTCTCGAAGCCAACCAAAGTTTTGACATGTGATGGTGTAGATGATGGGTTAATTTTTGACTCAGCTGATTTAATATTTTGAGTTTGCTACCTTCTCTCCTGCCTCTGTCACAAATCAGGGGAGAAAGCTGATGCTGGAATACAAAAGGGGGTCTCTTCGCTCCGTGGGATTTTTACTGGAAGGGGTGGGGAATGGATAAGAGGAGATGAAGAGGTATATTTTAAGGCTGTTGCTGCAGACTGAGTTGGGGTCTTCAGAAGGAACAAGCTGCGGGAGACAAATAGAGCTGCTATGTGGATGATGCCGAGAGAAAAGATGCTGGAATCCCACCATTGGCTGTGAAAACAGAGGGTGGGTTACTTAGGTCACTTTAAGAGAGGATTTGAATCAAGAAGGAAACTCATATGCTCTTAAGGAAAAAAAAAAAAAAAAACAAAAAAAACAACAACACACAAAAAACCCCAAGTGATGGAAGAATGGAAGAAAGGGGTGTGTTTGTTCAGAACATCTCCTTTTGGCAAGGGTGAACTTGTGCTGCAAAAATCAGTCCTGAGCATGGATACTCAAGAACATGATGCTAACTGAGTTCACTGACAGCTTCTGATTATGACTACCTGGAACTGCAGCTGAAAGGAGAACACAGAGATGAAGGATGGCCAGTCTTCTGAACTGCCTGCAAGATACATTTCCAGGACTTAATTGAAAAATAGCCAATCTGGAAGAGATTTTTTTCTTTCAGACTCCTCTGGAGTTCATTCCTGAAACCTGTCAGTCACCAAGAGAGAAAGGAAGTGGGAGGGAGAGAGTGGCTAAGACAAGCCTGAGGAAGGAGAAATTATGACTAAGAAGAAAAAAAGGAGGATAATATTTTCAAGATGGAAAAGTTAACAGCTTTCAGTAAGAGATTTTTTTTTCCTTTTAAATGATTTTATATGATTTCCAAGTACCAAAAAAAAAGTCAGTATAAGTCAGTGTGTGCATAGTGATGATCACAACATGCTCTTAAAAATTCTGAACTGTTTGTGGTTTCCACTTGTTCCAGTACTGGATCTGGATCCCTGCAGGTCCTGGCCCCTGTCTCTAATCAGTGACTCGCTTTCCAAACAGCAGACAGATCTGTGTGACTTCACAAGACTGACAGTATACGCATTTCATACCAGTTTAACAGGCAGAAGTGTTTTGCTTGGTTTTGCCTTGTAAGTGCCCCACCTACCACAGTTTGCAGGCACATTGGCTACCAGCTTCCACTGAGCTCAGCTATCAATTGCTCCCAGCATCAGCTGCAGAGATTGATGATATTTTTCATCATCCTTCTCTCACCAAGTCATTCATAAGGAATGTTCTCATAGACAGCAGCATTTTGGAAAGTACCTTTCCAAGGCTTCCCGCAACATGAGCTAAACATGCTCCAGTTCTTATAGCCATGCTGGCTTGGGAAGGAGATTAAAGTGGTCTTTCATGTGCCCATCAGTCTCTTTTGTCTGGAGATGTGTGTTTTTAAGCAGGATAAATAGAAACTTATTAAAGCTTGAGCGTGGATCTGTATACGAATGGCTGGATGGTTCACTGGGAAACTTCATCTGGAAAAATTCCCAGTGAGAAAATTGCCGATGTTTGTTAAAGGACAATCTGGAATAATAACATGTGGACATGTGAATATATAAATATATGAATATATGAATATATATCTAAATAAATCTGTGACATTACGCAAAATACAAGCCCCACGAGAGAACTAGGAAAAAAGTATTATCAAAAGATGAGATGGGGTTTTTTCTGGGTTTTAATACACCGTAGTAATGTACTTTACCTTTTCCATGATGACAGCAGGTTGGAGAGACAATCAAGACAGTAGCCCAAACAAGAAAACAAATACGTAATTTGTACTGGTTCACACGAGCCAGTACAACCTCCTGATGATGGGTGACAGGGACGAAAAACACAGTGCCAAACAGCGGTGCCTTACAAAGCAGCACCCACTGTCTTCTTCATCCTCAGTGATAACACAACAGTTATTGAGGACATCTGTAAGGACAATAAAATGCCAGTGTTGTAGCCCGGAAACAGAAAAAGGCTCTCCCAAAGGCAGCTCTCCTGTGTCTCCAGCACCAGCTCTTCCCAAAAACAAGCCGCATGTGTCACACTGACCCCAGCACAGGCTCGCCGTGGGGAATCAATGCAGCAGCTCCCACTGCCAACCCACAGCAGGCGCTGGTCATCGGGCTCAGCTGGGAGAGAGCAGCATCAGCGCCAGCAAGCTGTGGGGCGTGGATGTTCCAAGGAGAAGCAGCAAGGCCAGGAGAAGGCTTCTTCAGTGGGCTGTGGGCTGGCCCAGAGCTGCACCGAGAGAGAACAAGCTGGAGTGGCCAGGCTGGGCAAATGGGGGAGGCAGAGGATAACAGGAGCCCCAGAGACTGAGAACACAAACACGGAACACAAGCAGAATTGACAACAGTAAAAACAACAGCTTTGACTCCCTGTGCGAAGTGGGGCAGCGTCTGCCCTTGCACCCCAACCTGCCCAGCGGCACGTGGGAGTCAGAAACGTCCTGGAAGGCAAGAGAAGAGCAAATCTGCACGTGACCCAGCGTGCTCTGCCTTTGCCAGAGCTGGCCAAGGGTGCTGCGGCCTGCGAGGATGCAAGCCCAGAGTCGGCACGGCTCAGGTGAGGGTGCTGACCTGCAGCGGGGCACAGCAGTGATGAAGGTTGATGCTGCTGCCAGCCATGAAGCAGATGTCCTCATCTGAGATGGCCAGAACCCGTTCCACCTCAGCACTCTCAGCAGCACCAAATGGCTTAATCCTGCTGATTTACTGCTGTGGGTGGAGGGGGTTGTCTGGGGACTGGCTCATATTTACAGCTTGCACACCAGGGAAGGGCCCTGCCAGGCCACCAGCCTGCACCTCAACAGGAGTAACAGCCCAGTCTTCCCTCTCGTCTGGGGCTTCTCTCTCTCCAGATGCAAAACGGGCAGAAGGTGCTTCCTTGCACAAGGGCCAGGAGTAGCCAGGCCACAGAGGGGAGGCTGAGGAGGGCAGAGGCAGCTGAAGACAAGGACCGAGTGTGAGGCCGATGCATCGCCTGCTCTCAGCTGGGCCAGCCCCACCACAGCCGGAGCCAAATAGGGCCAGTCCCTTCAGCCTGTCCATCCCTGCTTCTGGAGGGCCCGGATTATGCCCATCACACACTCCAGCTGGTGTATAGGGACCGTGGCTTTCTCCAGCTCGGGTACCTGCAGGCAGAGACCCCCTGTTCAGTGACACCCCAGGATCCCACACAGCTCCTGGGGGACCAACGCCCTCCAGTCCCCGCTGTGCTCTCCATCCTGGCACAGAGGAAAAGCAGTTGGCCATGAGTGAAGCAAGTGAGGAGTCAGGACGGGGCTCCTTGTCCCCCCACTCTCCTCATCTTAGCCCCAGGCGGCACCTTCCATCCCTCCAAATTGGCAGCAGATATGGCAGGGACAGAGTAGTTGCGGCTTCATCACTGGCATCAGCCAGCCTGTGTCTCAGCTTCCTCCTGCGTGACCTCCTACAAGGGCAGTTGGTGCCTACATCTGGGGAGCTTTATAGCAGGCCAACTAGTGTTGAAAAGTTGCAGGGGAGTCACAAGGCTGGTTTTGCTCAGAGCAGCCATCAAAGGGGTGAAGGTACAGGGCCCAGTGTCATCTGGGCTGTGGTTAAGCAGAGGCTGAGGGCAGCGATGGAGTGAGGGGCCGGAGTGTCCAGGACCCCATTGCCTGCGGAGCGGCTCACAGCCGGCCCCAGGTTACGGGGTGTTGTTAGGGGTGATGTCATAACGGGGCAGATACAAACCACCCGAAGGGTTTCAGAGCTTCAGTGCTGCAGCTGTGCCACCACCAGTCACTGCCGGCATGCTGCGCTCTGTCCCAGGGCTGCTGCTGTCCTCTGAGCCTGCCCAGGTCCCCCCCATCACCTACCAGCTGCCCCAGGCCAGCATCTGGCAGTGGGGGCCAGGGCCCATGGGGGCCCTGGGGCAGTGGGTGCAGCTCCCCCCTGGGGTTCAGCTGCCCCCCGGGGTGCCACTTACCTCCATGGTGCAGATCCCCCCTGGGGTGCAGTTCCACTCCATGGCTGCTCCCTGTCCCCCTGCCCATGGCTGGGGACAGCAGGTGGTGGTGGGGACGCTGGTGCCCCCCCAGCCAATGGGGCTGGGGCTGTGGGCCATGGTCCCCAGGGAGCCCCTGTACCCCACAGCTCAGCACTGGGTGCAGGGCCCCCCTCTGCTCCACACACTGCCCAGCAGCATCCAGAAGCCATTGGAGGCCTCTGACAATGCCATGGTGGTCACTGAGGACAGCGTCCCCAGTGCCAGCCCTCAGCTGCTCGACCTGGCTACAGGACAAGGAAAAACCAGGACAAAGCCCAAAGGTGAGATTTGGGGGTGGCAGAGCCTGCGGGCAGGTGTCCTGCATGCAGGAAAGCTTGCATGGCCCCAGGGCTGGGCTGAGTTTGATGGCTTTTTCAGCAGGAGTGACCATCCCCAAGGCCCCAGCGATGCCCCTGGACCTGCCTGAGCTGGGGCCAGACGACTTCGCCGAGGCCTTTCCTGAGCTGGCAGGGCACAACCTGCAGTTTGAGGACGACCTGTCTTTCTCTGTGGACATCACCAACACGCTCACCTGGCTCGACGCCGTGGATGGCAAGGACGCTGTCCCCGAAGTCCCCAACAGCCCCTGCTCGACCGCCCTCTTCCAGAAGCTCTGCGAGTACGTGGCAGAGGGCGGCTGCCCCAAGCAGCGACCATCAGTGGCGGGGCTGGGGCACAGCAACCCCTTCTCAGGGATGGCGACGTCCCCCTTGCCAGACCCCGAGGGGCGTCAGGGCAGGGTGGCAGCGGTCCTCGCCACAGGGAGTGCCCTGGAGCCTGCTATGGAGAGTCCCCTGGAGAATCCCCTGAAGGGTCCTCCAGAGACCCCTCTGCCCAGCCCCCCGGCTGCCACCCGGCATCACCCGCCCCGCATGGCCCAGCTGATGGAGGAGGTGCTCCGGAGGCAGCCCCGGGTGGCTCTAACCCGCCTGCCCGTGGAGAATCCCCTGAAGGGTCCTCGGGAGACCCCTCTGCCCAGCCCCCCAGCTTCCCCCCAGTGTCACCCACCCTGCATGGCCCAACTGACGGAGGAGGTGCTGCAGAGGCAGCCCTGGGTGGTTCTGACCCGCCTGCCTCTGCCCTTGGGTGTCAACTGCCGGGTGGTGCCCGGATCGGACCAGGCGGGCAGCAAGCGGGCCAAGCACCCTGCGCTGCCCAGCAGCCCCAAGGCGCAGGAGACCTCCCCCCCACCCAAGAAGAGGAAGAACATGGTTGTGCGACGGGTGGGAAAACAGTCAAAAGAACTGTGGGAGGGGAAGCCAGACAGGGACAGCGTGGTGGCAAGCAACAGCAGGCAGCAAGCGGGCAGCAGCAAGCAGAGAGCACCCAAGGGCAACAACATGCCTGTCAAGCAAGCCTGAAACCTGATGGACGCTGGGGGACAAAGGGCTCCACACACCCCCAGTCGTTTTTGACAGCCTGATGGAGAAAGTGTGGAGAACAGATCCCTGCAACACACGACCTGCACCTGCCCGCTCCCACCCCAGCCCTTTCCCATATCTCTGTTTCTTAATTTATTAAAGGTTTGATGTTCGTTTCACAGTGCCTCTGCCTGGGGTCATTCCTGCAGCGGGAGGCGGGGGGTTAATACAGCCCCTGACCCATGTGTAGATCTGACCCTCCACCTCTTCACCCACTGTATGAGGAACCCCCCATGATTCTGGATGGAGATGTTTAAGCAGAACATTAATTCCCAGACTTGTTCTAAACAAACTAGAGAGAGCTCTCAAAAATCTATCTGCTCCCATGGAAGCAGGAAAATCCTTCTTTAGCCTTGAGAGCAGGACAAAACCATCTGGGACTCGATACACTCATGCTGCAACAAGCAAGTGTCTGTGCAGTGATTCATACCCCCTGTTGCGCCAGGGTTACAAATCTCAACAAATGTCCCGTGCCATTTGCAAACATTTAAAAACATTACATCAAATCACAATAGCTCCTGGTGGATTTTCACTTTCTGACCTGTTTTGGTGGGTACCATCCTTAAATTTTGCCCTGGTTTGAGCCCAGAGGGCAACTGAGCACCACGCATCTGTTCACTCACCCCCTCCAACCCCAGTGCTGGGAAGGAGAAATGAAGCAAAAAGCTCAGGAATCGAGATAATGACAGAGAGGGGTGTTTCACCCATTACAGTCACGGGCAAAAGACAGACTCGTTAGGGGAAGAAAACAAGAATATCACTTGAATTCAAACACTATCAACAACACTTAACAGACACAGTGGGACAGTGAAAAGCATTACGTTATCACACCTTAAAAAACCCTCGCCCCACCCCTCCCTTCTTTCTGGGGTCAGTTTCATGGATAACATCCTTGGCTCCATGGGGCTGCCCTTCTCCTCACCCTGTCCTTCTAGCATTACTGCCCCACTGAATGCACTGAAACAATACCTGAGAACAGGTTACCTCAGGGCAGGGTTTCTCTCCTCCACTGATGCTTCTACTCCCTGTCCCTGTAAGTGGCAGCCTGCGAGTCTACAGAGCGGGGAGGAGGAAGGCAGCCTGCTGCAGCAGACACGATGTCGTTGCATTCCTGGAACAAGACACAGCAGACAGAGTCAGCAGTGCCTTTTAATGTGTGCAGTGCACACGAGGTGCCACCAGGAAGGACCTGCAATTTCACACCTGAAGCGTAACGGTGATTTCTGGTGAGTCACATGAACTTCTTTCATTGGAACCATGACTGCCTGCCCACTCTAAAATTATTAGCTCACACTCATTGCTTAATAGTTCCTCAAAGTCTACTAACAATCTCCTGTTTTAAGCAGCTATGGATGTATCAAAGGAAGGTTATCAAGCAGACCAACAAAAACATAATACCAAAGCAAAACGGACAATGCTATGGAAGATTTCTTCCTAGGTTCTTCCATTACGGTGCTTCTGATGGTCTCAGTCAATGGCACAAACATTGGCAGAAGTTACTGAAGGGGAATAAAACTTGCTTAGAGATGTAGAGCTCAAAAAAAATAATTTCTATAATGCTATCCAAGTAGTACTTCCTCTGTCTCTGCCTCCAGTATCACTGACACAAGAACACCCTGTCATTCTCTTTCACACACATACTTGAGACACTTGTTGCAGAGACAAACCCCCACAGATGAGTAAAGCCTCAGCTCCTCGTGGAGGCAGATCAGTTGCAGCAGTCCTGCCATCCAGACCACTCTCAGCACAGGCCTCTGAAGAGCTCTTCAGACACCCCAGCAGAATTCCTACTTCCTAATTGATAAAATTGCTGATGTCTGAATTGTTTTCCCTTGGCTCTTAGAGCCAAAACAATCATACACAATTAATATATCTGTAGGCTTAATGGCAAGTCTTCGGTCAGAACGTGGCAAATTGACGCTCCCCCCACTAGCACACCTGCCAAAATATCCATATGTGTGCTCACAAACATGAAAGAATACATTTTCAAAAATCCCTACACAGCTCAAGTGATGCGTATGAGGTTCGTGTGCTACTAAATTCACTTGTTTGGTACACGAACGGTACCGAGCTTGCTGGGGAGACTCAGTGTTCTCAGAGCAGACTATCTCGCTTCACCTTCACTGGAACCTTAATAAGTGCCTATTTTTTAGGGTCTGAAGTGAAAGCTGGCCCTCAGCCCATGACCCTGGCCATAGATACCCATCTAACACTCTGGAGACATCAGGCTCAAAACACTGACCCCACTGAACCGATGAGGGAAATTCCTGCTGGTTTCAGCCCAGCCTGAACCTCACCCCAAGACAAGTCCTGCAGCTCAGGGCTGGCACATGGGCTCTGCCAGAGGAGCAACACTGATCGCCTCCAGCTCTTCCCTTTTGCTGGAGATCAACACCAGGACCAAAGGGGCAACAAGAGCAACTGTGCAGCATTTCTTCAGCTCCCCCAGGTTCACAGCGCTGACGTGCTGGAGTGTGCCAGCCAGCTTCACACTGCGGGAGCTGAGGAGCCAGCAGCTGCTGGCTGCTGTTGCTGTGATGACAACCGCCAGAGATGGGAGATGAGCTACAGGCAGTAACACCTTCCACCATGGCTGCTGAATCCAACAGACTCCTCAGAGCAACAGAGCAGGTCCCCACCAGGTGGAAGAGAAGGCGGCAGCCGCTGAGACACGAAAACACAAAGACAAATGCTTGAAGGCTGTATATGCTTGGATCTGCCAAAACCAAAAGGGCCAGGATCAGAGAGAAGAAAGAAGCTGTAAGATCAATCTATTTTTCTTCAGGAAGCCCCAGTTTGCACAAAAACACCACCTTCCCGGTTGTGCTCAGCCCTACCAAAATAAAAGCACGCTTATGCACTTCAGTGAAGCTCCAGTGCCCTTCTGTGCCTTCTGAAAAAAAAAAAAAAAATTGCTAAATCATGGTTGACACACTTTGGGTTTTTTTGAATGTTAAAGTCTACAAATAACTGGACACAGACAACATAAAAATACCACAGAATCTGACACAGCTGGCAGATGTCCTGACCCTGCTTGAGGCCAAGAGGCCAGACGAGGTGACAGCCCACGGCCCCGTCCAAGCCCACGGAGCTGCGTGTGGCAGCCCTGAGCCTCTCCACAGGGCCCTGCAGAAGACACTGCAGAAGGACAGAGCTCATCCCGCTGACCTGGGACAAGAAAGCAGACACGCACCCAGGAGACCTCCAGGTACAAGGACAAAATTCTAAGGCCACAGAACAAAGCTCAAAACCAGAAGCTTAATGAACTTTTTTTCTCCCTCTCCTTTTAGAATCCCCCCCCCTCCCCAATTTTAATATTCCAGGAATTTGAAATATATGTTAAAATATCTTCTTACAGCTATTATCTCCATACTAGAGGTTTGACAGTGAACTCTGTACAGTGCCTTAAAACTCCAAAATAACTTGTCATCAGCTCCATCCACATTTTTCCTCTTACGAACCTTCCCACCCTGCTCCTACTTCCTTATTTTCTTTCTTTTCTTTTTTTTCCTACACTGTGGAATTATAGCAAAAAGCAAGATGATCAAAGATGATTAGATGAACACCACAAGCTGAAGTATGAGAGGTTTGTTATCAGCAAGGTTAAATACATCAGGGAGGAATGAGATGTATTCACAGCTGAAAGGTTTGTTCATTTGAGTTCACTTCTACTGCAAATTTTCTGCTAGATCCACTTTTGAGAAAGTTGGAATGTAATAAACAGAGTCATTCTCTGTAGGGTTATTGATGAGAAAAAAAAAAAAAAAGGAGTTATAAGTAGTACTGATTTGGGGTGAAATGGCAGAATGTGACAATCAATAGAGCTTAGTCAGATATAAAATAGCAGTCACAGCAGTCGTGACAGGATTGTTACAGGAGCCAAATCCTGGTATCAGCTAAGGAAAGGAAGAAGCTCTAAATGGGATCCCAAATGGGAGCTGTGGATTGCTTTATAGAAAAAATAACTAAACTATTCATTTTCCTTTCTTAATATGTGAGATGGTTGGTATTTCAGCATATTGTCACTGCTGTTTTTCTAAAGCTTTTGAAACAAATTCTTTCCACCTCCCTAGTATTTTCATTAAATGTCATCAATGCTCTTTTCAAATCTCTGTGAGAAGTATGATTCTCCTTATTTAGCAGGCAACGAGAAGATGGAAAGAGATTGGGGATACATTTTCCTGAGCAGTCAGTAATGTTGGGTGCCTTCAGTCTGGATGTGCGAATCCATAAAACGAGAGCCCTACAGAAACAAAATTTTCAAAGGTCCTGGGAAACTCTAAACTTGGGTCGATGTCAATGGCTGCTTCAAAGTTCTCAAACTCTGGGTCACCAGCTGGCGGGCCAAAAGTGGAGCCTTCACAGCAAGCTGTGTACGCACAGAAAGCTCGCTCACAGCTACACCAGAGCCTAAACCAGGAGGGATCCTAACTGACAGTCCTCTGTTCTAATTACAGAGCTCATTAATTTTACCACTCGAATGACTCAGGGTGAAAAAAAACCAACAACCATACATTACACCCCGTGAATGTTCTGTACATTTACCGGTATTTATATAGTGCCTCACTTCTGAGCACAGCCACACCAGAAAATAACAGCAATAACAACTTCAGAACAGCAATAAGTATTTCTCACTGGTTATTTTACCCATGCATCATCGTTCAGCATATTGCCTTTTCCTAGACTCTGGACCCCCTAAAAACAATTCTTGAAAGATCCTAAAATGCCTCACAAATGGAATTTGACACAGAAGTAGTTACACCCCCAAGGTGATTGGCAGTGGTGTTGATAATGATCAACATCCCACCAGAACTCCCTGCAGGCTGTGATGAACCTGCTGCACCCAAGGGAGACACAAACCCTGTTTTGAAGAACCTCTGGCACCAATCAGCTACAGCAATGCCGACAGTCAGCCTGGGGGATGTGCACAGCCTCGGGGAGGAGGGGCCTTGGGACAGTCTCGTTTGTAGGAGTGGAGCCGTGAGCAGGAGGTTGGGGAAGGACAGGGGCTCCCCCAGCTCCGACTGCGAGGAAGGCACAAGACAGGCAGAATGGCCCTGCCACGCCGAAAGGCGAGCTGGCCAGGAAACTGAGGGGAACGGGGGAAAAAGCCACTGATTAATAAAGAGGGATTGGTAGAGACTGCGATGGATTAAAAGCTTGTTTAGCTGGAATCCCATTTGCAGTCATGGGATTTCCGTTGGAAAATGGCATTATCGTCGCCAGATCAAAAATTCGGAGTGAATCACATCAGGAGGAGGATCGACAAGACAACCCTCTGAGGTCCTCTCCAGGCGTAGTTCTGTAAGTCCACGCTCAGTGACAGAAACCTCCCCTGGGTCAGAGCTGCCTGGGCTGAGGCGTTCACGGGAGGAAACTCTGCCCTAAGCTCTGGCAGGAGAAGCAGCCCAGGCAGTTTTTCTCTTGGGCTCTGTCTGCCATTAGCGATGGGATTCAACCATAAAATGGCTTCTTCCCCCCCCACAAATATCTCACCCCGTGCTGGAGTAGGGATGGGAAGCTGCTCTCGGTGTCCCAGCCAAGGCCATCTGACAGCAGAGCAGTTTCCTTTAGGCCTTTCCCAGCAATCCCAGTCTCATTATGGAATCCATCTGAAGCAGTTTTGTAATTAAATGTACCTGCTGGAAATACCTCACGGGCTTGATAATTTAAAACGAGAGAGTCAAATGTAATTAAAACGGCCAAATAAGGCTGGGTTGCTCCTCCACCGGGACAGTGCTGACGGACGTTGCCTTTTCAGCCCCAAATCGCTACTTCCCGCGCCCCCCCCCCCCTCCTTTCTGCTTTTCCCGGGAATTCAGCACCAAGAGCCACCGGACAGCCCGGGGGGGGGGGGGGGGGGAGGGGGAGCGGGGAAGACGCTTTTAGGTTTTTTTTTCCCTTTTCCCCCCCAAATCTCCCGCCGTTCCAGGGTCCCGCTGTACTCACCCAGAGCGGCTGCTCCCTCGCAGGGGCCGGGCGAGGTTCCCTCCTCCTGGGGGTCCCCACGGGGGGGCCGGAGGCGGCGGGGGCTGGGGGCGGGGGGGGGCAGGACGGAGCGGTACTTCGCTCCCTCGGAGGGCGCCGGCCGCGGGGGGGCCAGTTTCCCCGCTCCACCCTCCCGGGTCCGGGGCTGTGGGGGCGGCGGGGGAGGGAGGTCTCGGCCCGGGGCCGGGCGGAGGATGGGGCCGGGGCTGGGGCCCCGCTCTCCGCTGCCCGGGACGCAGCTTCTGCCCGGCAAAGGCGGCAGGTTCGCCGCCGCCGGCACCGACAGAGCCGCTCCGCTCCCCCCGCCGGCGCCCGGGGCTCAGCGTCGCGTCCCCCCCCTCCCCTCCCCGCCCCGCCGGAGCGCCCGGCTCGGAATTCAGGTGCAAGGAACAGCATGGGTGGGTTACAGCTGCTCCTCCAGCATCAGAGAGAGAAAGATAAGACAGAGCTTCCCGGACAACGAACTGCTGTAGCTGCGCTGTGACCCCCCGGGGTGCTGGGGGGCAATTGCTGGTGACACGTTCACAGCCGGGACGCTGGAAATGCACAACCCCCGCGACGACGTTCCTGGGCACACTTCACTCAAATGCCTTCGACAGCCTCAGCTCTCTCTTTTCCAAAGAACATCCCACTTCACTGTATCTTTTCTCATTAAATAACTGGTGTTTGCTTGTGCCTGGCTTTTGCAGAAGTCTCAGAACCCACAAATGCTGTGCTTCAACGTTGGGGTGTGGTTTTGGCTTCCTCTTGCAACCTCCCCTCATTTCACCATTCTTTGCATCCAAGCCATGGCCTAAGAGGTGCAGAGGAGCACAGTGACATGTAACCCAGGGGTGCTGTTCATGCTTGCAAAACGATGTTGTGTTCTGCACCCTAGAACCCATGCCGGGCTGGCGTCTTTTACCACGCACGGACCATCAGCCACTGAAGGGCAAAAGGGGCTCGATCCAGCCGAGCTGTGCCACCTGCATGGAGTCTTGTTTCTTAGGAACATGTTGCAGCCCATACAACAGAAACAGCCTCCAGAGCTGTGGGCAGTGTCCCCCGGAGAGGAAGAAAATGCAGCGAGAGAAAAGGTACAATATTCTGGTACTGCTTAGCAGTTTCATCTAGCTGTGTTTGGGCAGACGTCTCGTGATGGAGAATGTCTCCCCTTACCAGCGATGGGCAGCAGCTGCTGCACGGGGATGAGGTCTTCAGGTGATCAGCTGCACTGGGAATAATTTGTAGAGATGAGAGTTAATTAGTTCAGGGTAAAACAAGAAGGGTTTTAGCCAGAGTACTAAAAGCTAATTACTTCCAGGACACAGCTAAATGGCTTTAGAAAGCTAAGAAAAGACAGCCTCTGATAGCTTTTCCAACACATGAGCTCTCATCACTGAAAAACAACTTCTTCTTGCCCTCCCCCCAAAAATTTAGTTCTGGATGAGGGCAGATTTAGGAGGGGTTCTGCATATTTTTTTTTTTAATAAACAATTTCTACAAGGACTTGTAAGATACCTACCCAGCTATTCATGAACAGGCTTAAATGTGGAGAAAAACTCATCACCATGAATCAGGACTGTTTGGAGAACCACTGTTGAAAGCAAACTAATTTTCCTTGCAAAGTTGAGTTGTCCCTTCTTCAAGTGGAGTTTGCTCTCAGGCAACTGGCCACCTTGGGAACTGCATCAGGTCAGCCTCCTACCAGTTGGTCCTCTCTTCTCTGACAAGAAGGAACTGTCCTGTATAGAACTAAGAACTCGATGATTTCCTTCCCATGGATTGTACATCAAAATATCTAAGATGTCTGCTTGTGGCCTTAGCCCATAGCTGAAAAGTTAAGAAGTGCATTTCTGGACATTCAAACATATTCAATAGCTTGCATAACATTTCTATAAAAACCAAAGAAAGCTCAAGGTGGGCTAAGCTAAGAATGCGAGCAAGAGGCAGACCATCTGTGGGCTGGTGTGTGGCTGCCTCTGTGGCTGCCAACACTCAATTCCAGCCGGACCTGTCAGCTCCTTTCTTGTAAGCATGCTGTCCGTGCAAATTGACAGGAATCCTCGGGATTCGAGCCTCAAAACATATTCCCTTATGCAATGCTCATTGTTCACAACGGGATAGATATCGCAGGGGAAGATGTTTGACTAATTACACATCAAACTGCACCCAAGCCAAAAACCAGTCACAGAAGAGGCAGTATATAAATTCAGATAGGGTGAAACGGGATCATGTGAATGCATGAACTCAGCCACTTAGGTTCTGCTTAAATTCTCACTCTAAATATTCAGCAGAATTTGCAAGGCCATAAGCCGAAGGTCTGCGTGAATGTGAATTGCATCTGCAGCGTGTATGGAACTGTGTCTTGTATAATCCATGAGAACAGCCACACGGGGTCATACCAAAGGCTCGCTTAGCTCAGCATCCCGTCTCTGAGTCTGAACAGTGAAAGACGCGTAGGAAAAAAGCATAAGAAACGGGATAAGCACAGCATGTTCCTTCCCCTGCTGCACCCTCTAGCTACAGACTCGGGGATTCTGGAGGCTGTTCCTGCTTCCCAGAGCTTAATGGCCCATGAGAGACCTTTCTTCTCTGATTCTGTCTAATTGCTTCTTCAGCCCATTCATCCTTGTGATAGCCAAAACATCCTGTGGCAAGGAGGTGCACAGTTTAATTATGTATTGTGTGCAGATGTTCTTCCTTTCAATTATTGTGATTAATAATTTCATGTGTTGCTTGCTAATTCCTGTGTTATAAGAAAGAGCAAACAATCTTTCCTTACTCGTTTTCACAATTTTCACTTCCTCCCATAGATTGCTGTGTATTACTGGGAGAAAACTAAACCTTGAACTGACTCATCTCAAATATTCAGGTCATAAGAGATCATATCTATTTGTTAACTTCCAGCCATATCTTTATAGCGGGCCTGTTCTGAATTCCAGGTACAAGAAATGGTCTCTCTGTAGTGCTCAGGTTTGAATACAAATTACAGCATGAACCCACCTCCAGCATTATTATCCTTTGGGCTACTGGGATTTAGAAGCTGTTTGGATCTTGTCTGGCCACTGTGGCCATTCTCAAAGTCTGTTATTTCTATGCTTTGTACCACATCTGTAAGTACAAGGCTATGCTTTGGCTTGCCTTCAAAAGTACAGGATTTCAATGAAAGTCTCTCCATATTCAGACACCAAAGTTTCAGCAGACCCCCAGATGTGAAGACCAAAAAGAGTCCAAAAACTTTGGATCTAACAGAAAAACAACCCAGTTCCCACTTCCTCCTTGTCTTCACACGTAACATTGTGCAAAATGGTGCTGGGAAGGTCTCTCGCTGCAACAGCTCCACCCCCCTTATTCCCAGGCCCACCTGTATCTAGTCTCAGTTTATGCCATGAACCCATCTCCTAATAACATACCAGCGGCATCTCCCTGATTGCTTGCCAAGGTCAGCAGTCATTTTTTCTTTCACAAGGGAAAGCTGTATTTATACATCAATTCTCCACCTTCAGGCCAGAGACTGTCCCCCTTGGTTCTTGTTTTTGAAGCCCCTCATACAAAATGCACAATGGGTATGAAATGACAATCAGCGCACCTGTATTTTGATAGCGGAAGGTTTTGAGGTGATTTGGAGGGATTTGGGGAGATATGGAGGGTTTGGGGGATATGGGGATGTTTTGAGGGTGATTTAAGGGATATGGGGGGTTTGGAGTGATTTGGCAGGATATGGGTGGTTTGGGGGGGATATGGTGGATATGCGGTTGTTTTGGGGTGATTTGGGGGGTTATGGGTGGTTTTGGGGTGATATGGGGAATATGGGGGTATATGGGGAAGTTTTGGGGTGATTTAGGGGGATATGGTGGGTTTTGGGGTGATGTGGGAGGACATAGGGGTGCTTGGGAGGATATAGGGGGGTGATTTGGGGGGATGTGGGGGGGTTTGGGAGGATATGGGGGATTTTGGAAGGATGGGGGGGTTTGGGGTGATATGTGGAGGTTTTGAGGTGATTTGGGGTGATTTGGGGAAATATGGATATTTGGGGGTATATGGGGGGTGATTTGGGGGCATATGGGGGATATGGGGAGGTTTTGGGGGTGATTTAGGGGATATGGGGTCATTTGGGGGATATAGAGGATGTTTAGAGGAGTATAGTGGGTTTGGTGGGATATGAGGGGTTTGGGGGGGATATGGGGAGATTTTGAGGGTGATTTAGGGGATATGGGGGGTTTTAAGGTGATTTGGTGGGATATGGGGGGATATGGAGGGGTGATTTGGGGTGATATGGGGGGATTTGAGGGATATGGGGGCATATGGAGTGTTTTCGGTGTGATTTGGTGAGATATGGGGGGTTTGGTGGGGATATGGGGGTGATTTGGGGAGTTTAAGGAGTTGGGGGGATATGGGGGATATAAGGGGGATTTTGGAAGGATATGGGGGTTTTAGGGCAGGGGAGGCTCTGGGAGCGCTGGCCTGGCGGCATCCACTGACGGGCTCTTCTCTCTTTTCCTTTGCAGAAGGAGAGATCAGCAGCATCAGCACCAGCAGGAGAAGGAGGGGCCTGCCCTGGCCCTTTGTTCTGCGCGGAGCCCGGCCGCTGCCCCGGCGCCAGGGCAGGCGGGCTCTGGCTGCAGAAGGGCACTCTTTGGGCAGCCCCTGGCAGCCCTCTGCGGGGAGGATGGCACACTGCCCCGGCCCATCCAGGTCAGCCAGCCTGTCCAGGGAGTCCCCACCCTCCCTCCACAGGCTCCGGAGGGGCAGCGGGTGTCCCCAAGAGCTCCGGGGATGGGGCACTGGGCTCTTCACCCCCAGCACGGAGCCAGCTCTGGGGCAGTGCTCTGGCCACTGCTGCTGGAAGGCGGCTCCTCAGCCATGCAGCTGTCCTCCTGCCTGTCCTGCAGGAGCTGCTGGCTGTGCTGCAGCAGGAAGGACCGTCAACGGAGGGGATATTCCGCAGAGCCGCCAGCGGGACAGCACTTTGTGAGCTGCGGGAGACCCTGGACCGTGACGCAGACGTCGACCTGGGAAGCCAGCCCACGCTGCTGCTGGCCGCCATCCTGAAGGTGAGCGCTTCTGCCCTGCGGCTGGAGGAGCTCCTGGCTGGCCCCGAGTGTTCAAAGGCTCACCTGGAGCCCTGGGCCTTGCAGGACTTCCTCCAGAGCATCCCCTGCAAGCTCCTCGTGACCGACCTCTACGAGGACTGGATTGCAGCAATGCAGAAGGCCAGCAGGGAGGAGAAGATGTGGGAGCTGAGAGCGTAAGTGTGGGCAGCAGCCTGCCTGTTGAGCAGGAGCCCTGACCGCTGGCCCAGAGCACCTGGAAAGCTGCCCTGGCTCCCACCGGCCTTGGGCCAGTCTGGGGGACGGTTGTGGGCAACATCTGCTTTATTAGCGCCGTGTTCCTGTTCCCCCAGGGTGGCCGAGAAGTTGCCTGCAGCCAACCTCCTCCTTCTGAAGCGACTGCTGTCCCTCCTCTGGCAAATCAGCCACCACGCAGCCACCAGCAGGATGGGCTGCAGCAACCTGGCCGTCTGCGTTGGGCCAAACCTACTGAGCCCAGCCCATGCGGACCTGCTCCTGCTGGAGGCCATGCTGGAGGTCACCCACAAGGTACACATCCCACCCACTGGGGCAGCCTTCCCGGCCCACCAGCGCTTGGCTGCGCAGAGGGCTCTGCAGGCCTCCTCCCACCAGCAAATGCTGTCGGGGTGGCTGCCTGGAGGAGCAGCCCCACAGCCACAGGCTCTGGGCAGGAGGAGGGGGCAGGGGTGGGAAAGGCTGCTTGGTCCCTTGTCAGGCAGTGGGATCGAGACTGACGGCTTGATGTGTGCAGTGAACATGCTGGTGGAGTTTCTGACGGAGAACTGCAGGGATCTCTTTGAGGAGGAAGCGGGCAGCCTTTCCAGCCCAGCAGACAAGGAGCTGCCAGCCCCCCTGGAGAGATTCAGAGGTGAGAGGGGGGACTGAGGGTTGGCACCGGCTGGGCTTGGGACACCAGAAACCTCCGTGTTGCTTCTGACAGGGCTGGGCATCGGGTGTTGTCCTCTCAGCCTCGCTTGTCCTGTGGCCTCTCTTTGGCCACTGCTCTCCAAACATGAACGTTTTCCTCTGCAGGATGAGCTGAAGCCTGCAGACAGGGCATCGGAGGGCTGACCACAGAAGTGTAGGGCTTTGGGTGGGTTTTTCTTTAGCTCTGTTTGCTTCCAAGAAGTCACTTTGCTGCACATGCTTTTGCTCTCTAGATCTGAGTTTGAAAGAGAAAAGTGTCCCTGCAAGCAGAGAAGACACAGAGCACCAGGAAAAAGCCTTTCTGGATGCATCTCCCTCTCCACTGGATGTCCTCAGACAAGCTGGGGGAGACACGGAGCTGGAGTCTGAAACAGGAGAGGTACGTCAGCTCCCCAAACATGGTGACAGTGTGTCTGGTGTAGGAGGGGAGTTTCCGATGAGGCCAGTTTGCTGTGTGCCTCTGCCTGACAGTAGAGCAGGTGTGGGTTTGGGTTATTCCTCCACCCCTTGGGATGATACATAGCAAGGGAAATCAGCAAAGTTGGGTCTCAAATGCACTCAGCATGTGTTTGATCAGCCAAAGGCCTACAAAAAGACAGAAGGGAGTAATTGTCAACCTCAGGGGGGTTTTGGTCAGGCTCTACTTCATTAGAGCTTCCTCAGGTCTATTTGGGGATCAGCAGGGGGACTGTGTGAACTGTGGCTGATGCAAACCAGCCCAAGGCATCTCCTCTGGAGATCTCAGGTACCAATTTAGCAAAGAGTCACTTACCACTCCAGATCACCCCTTGCCACATGCCAACTGTGACATTTCTGGTTTAGGCACCACCAGCTTTGCCTCCAGCCACCCCTGAGAGCATGGCAGACTCCCTGGGGCGCCCAGAACAACTGGCCAGGCTTTCAGAGGAAAGAAGGTAAAATGAGCTCGCTTTGGTTAAAATCAGAACTGACTCCAGTGGGTCGTGGCTTTCCCTATCTGATCCCACTGTGGGATGGAAAGGTTTGCAGGCTCTCCCCACGACGAGGAGAAGAAGAGGAGCCGGAAGAGAAGAGAGACCTGGGGAGAAGAGAGCGAAAGCTGCGCGGTAAAGAAGAGGAGGAAGAGAGAAGGTGCTTCTGGCGACGGACCAGCGAAAAGACGCGGGAAGGCGCAGCAGGTCAGGCAGCCCAGGTGCGTGCCGGGCTCTCTGCCCATCTTTCACACCTCTCCACACTCCTCTGCGTCAGCCCAACGCGCTGGCGAGGGACAGCGAGGGACGGTGCTGCGTGGGGTCTGGAAATAACTCCCTGGCAGGGCCCAGGGGCTCCCGGCCGAGCCCTGCGGCGTGGCACAGGGGCACTGCGCGTCTCTGCGTGCGCTCGGGGCTCAATGGGCATTGCCTGGAGGGACGAGGCACCAAAGCCACCCCGTAGCCAGCGCCAGCAACAGCTCTCTGCTCTGGGCCATCAGCAATTCCTCACACACAGTGTTCCCCAGAGAGGGCAGCACAACCCTGCCTCTTCCTGCCGCCAGGGATTCACCAGAGCTTTCTGACTCTGTCCTTGCAGGTGCCGATTCATTGTCACCGCCTGATCCGCTGACTTTGGGGCCCCCAGCATTGCTGTTTGCAATAAAAAGTTGTTTTCTCTCTTGTGACCAAGTCTGCCACAAGACATTCTGGAGTGGGGGCTGTTGTTCTGTGATGGATCCTGGGGGAGGAGTTTGGGATGGTCCCTTGTCCCAGCACCCTTCCCAGTGGGCGTCAGGGCTGAGTTGAGGTGCTGTAGGAGGGAAACCCAAGCCCAGAGTCACGTGGGAGGGTGGAGGTTGGACGGAGCCCGTCGAGGTCGTCTGGTCCAAGCTGGGCTCAAGCAGGATTAGCTCGAGCAGGCTGCCCAGCACCACGTCCTGGGGAGTTTGGGGTTTCTCCCAGGAGCAGCACCGTGAGCTCAGGGTGAGGGCAAGACGTAGGCAGGGCACGGTGGCCAGGAAGGGCTGAAGGTTCTTACGGGGCCACCGTCACCTGCAGCTCGCTGCCCCCGGGGGAGAATCAGAAGGGGAAAAGGGAGAAAACTCGTGGGTTCAGGTAAAGACAATTTTATACCCCAACAAATAAAGAAGGAGGAATGAAAGCCTAAGAAATGCAAGTGATATGAAGGAAAGCAGTTGCTGATGACCAACTGACCAATGCCCAAGCAAGGCCATCCCCTGCCAACCTCCACCCCGCAGTTTTCTGGCTGAGCACAGCATCGTTGGTGTGGGATATTCCTTTGGTCGGTTGGGGTCGGATGTCCCCGCTGTGCACCCCCAGCCTGCTCACTGGCAGGGCCGCCCGAGAGGCAGAAACGCCCTTGGGCTGCACAAGCGCTGCTCAGCAAGGACTGGCGCCTCCCTGGGGTGTCGAGGCTGTTCACAGCACAGATGGGAATCACAGCCCCTTACAAACTACTGGGAACAGATGTGGTATTTAAGCTCATCATAGGGTCACATTTTGGGACTGGTGTTGGTCTGTCTCAGAACTCTCCTGGCCTTCACTAGGCCGTGGCAGCACTTTACGCTGCTCTAGGTCCTGTCAGCCCTCCTGGAGCATGACATTCCTAATCACAATAAAAGAAAGGAAGAACATCTGCACGCAATACATAAACTGTTCACCAAATTGGGAAATGTTTTTTATTAATTTTTTTTGTAAATTATGGAGAATTCCTTTTGCAAAATTGTGAGTCCAAAAGCAACCAGGCTTCTTTACTTATCTCTAGGTGTGTATGTGCATCTGTACCTTTGGGGGTGTTGTGTCTGCAGACAACTGAAATCAGTACCAATGAAGAAAGCAATTCTAACCAATTCTTCTGACTTTACTTACATATCCTCTAAACAGGGTAAGTCAAGATACTTAATTCAAGTTCACACACTAAGTAACAAGTGCTTTGGTTAAACTGGATAAAATCCCTGTGTGAAAGCTACAATGAAAATTGAACGGGGTTTAATTCAATGAGTTTAAATCACTTCCAAAGTAAATCAAGCCAAATCAAATTAAGGTCATTAGAATTTTCTGTGAGACTGTCCAATGAGGGGTTCAACCCAGATTAACCACATCACTTTAATACCTAATTCAGAATGAATTTCCAAGTGTCCTTCCTTGTCCACACCAGCCCTTTGGCTCAGTCAGTGACGCTGACCTCTGAGGGCTGCCCAAGCCGGCAACTTGCCTGCGCGGGCAGAATCATCTCTGCCTGCCAGGTGCCTGTCATAGAGGGGGATGCACAGGAGGCAACGCTGTGCTGGCACTGTAATAAAGTCCACTTGGGATGATGAAGGATAATATGAGCACTAACATCCCAAATTCACCTAGAAATCCCTTTCCAAAACCAGGGTTTACCTGTGTAAAGACTTAAAAATTAAGCTAGAGAAGACAGAAATGCCTTTATAATAGCAGAATTCTTTGAAATTCAAGTGTTCTATTGGGAGAATCTTTCTGTAAAAGAAAAAATAATTGAGAAGCCCTTCCCCTGCTCTAAGACATGAACATTTATTTAATTATTTGTTCATTTCATGCTGGTTTATCCCTGCCTAAACAATGTTAAAAAGAAGGGAAGTTGCTGCCCTGGGGAAAAGATCTTTTTTTTTTTTTTACACACATTACTTTTCTTCCTTGCTAGACAGTGGGAATACGGCCACTGACAGATACAGCTCTGTCAGTCTCCTGATCAGGGGGTATCTGATTTCCCAACAGGCCGGGCAGTCAGGAGTCTCTGGGTGCTATGCAGGGGTATAACAATCCAACGCAGGTTGGAGTAGCAGAGGTGTGGGTGCATGTGCTACACGCACACGTGTGACAGCTGAAAAATAACTTCTCCCCAAAGGCTCCTCGCTGCTGCTGTGTCTGCTGCTGCTGGTGGTGCTGGTGCCATGGGGGGAGCCGAGGACATGGAGCTCCCTGTGCAAGCCAGGGACACCCTTGTGCTGCCCCGCTGCTCTGTCTGGGGAGGTTTAGGGGCCCCAGGAGCTCTGTCCTGCCAGGGGGGTTGTGCTTTGCCCGCTGCAGGGGCTGCAGAGCCAGGGGCAGTGACCGTGGCCCAAGGGGTGCATGTCCCCGTGGGGCTCTGGCGCCTGTGATGTCACAGAGGAGAAGTCACCAAGGGATGTCACCAAGGTGCCAGCCGGCAGCACCCACTGCAGTACGGCTCGGGCCAGTGGTGAGTGAGGCCGGCAGGGGGAAGGCTGGCCTGGACGAGGGCCGGGGCAGAAGCTCTGGCCCCTCAGGGGGGTTTCTACAGCCGGGGCGAGGGCGCAGCCACTGCAGGGAGTGCATGGGGCAGGGCAGGTGCTGCCCTCGGGGCTGGGTGCAGGGGTGCCGGGGCTGCCAGCCACGGCCAGTGCCCGGGGGCTGTGGGGAGATGTCCCCATCCCTGCAGCGCTCACCACCCTCCCCCTTAGTGTCTCCAAATTCTCTCACCCCCTCTCCCACTCATCCCCGGGCCCCTGCATATTCTCCCCTGCTGCCCCAGCCACCATCTCTCTCCCACCCAGCCCCACTGAGCCCCTTCTCTCCCTCCTCCTCCAGACCATGGCTGTGGGCATCACCCACATCCTGACGGTGCTGACCATTGTGCAATACGCACTGAGAGTGGATGATCAGGTGGACACGGCCACACAAGACCTCCTGCACCAGCATGAGGAGAAGCAGAGGCAGGAGATGACCTGGCTACTGGAGGAGATGGAGCAGAGGAGCCAGGAACCACACGGCCTTGCTCCGGAAGGCGTGCTCCTCACTGCCTGTCAGAACTGGTGGTTTTGGGCCTTTGCTGAAACCCTGCTCATGGTCTTTGGGCTCTACTGGCTGCCCAGGCAGGGGAGCGCTGACTGTGACAGAGGCAGCCAGTGGGGAAGCTCCAGCAGTGCTGAAGAAGAAGGAGAGGAGTATGACTGGGAGGGCAAAGAAGACCCCAATGACACCTTGGGTCAAGCCAACCCTCGGGTGGGGACCCCCGCTGCATCTGCCAAGCCCTTCCCAAGAGCCCCTTTCTGACAGGGCTGCATCCAGCCTTGGGATGGGGCAGTGCCTACGAACGCCTGAGCGCCCCCAAGAACAACATCACCAACTGCGTGCTGCTCGTACCCCTGAGACCACCCCTCGGGCATGTCTTCCACCAGAGCTGGGCACCATGGGGGACCTGCTGGCAAGGCACTCCTGCATCCCCGGGGAGCACCTGCTGGAGAATGTGCTGTGCTTCCTCTTCTGCCCTGTGACGAGCCAAGCACAAGCCAGGTCCCTGCTTCCCATGCTGCATCTGCATATAGTCCCTGCCCCTAAATACCCAATAAATAGGCTTGTTTTAAGAAATCCTGTGCCCGTGAGTGTCTGGGCAGCACTATGTTGGGGAATGTTACCCCTTGGCTCCATCTCCGCTCTGTAACAGACAGGGGAAGTTTGTTCTTGAATTTATGTTTGCAGTGGTTACACTTAGATGTTTAGTGCCTCCTTCTCTTCTCTCTTCTTCTTCTGGTGGTCTCCACAACCCCTCCTCCCCGTCTCTTTTCCCATGGCCCTGACCACCTCTGGACTTGAATTAAGAATCAATGACCTTTAGGAGAAACGCAGAGTGATCTATGTACTATGTCAGACTGTCCCATCCCACTCAGATGGGGGAGACAAGTGACTCAGATTTGTAAATCCTCAACGGAGTGGACAACGGTGAGACAAGTCTCAAAGTCCAAACATTTATTAACTTCCCACAAGGTACTAATTGGATACATGATAATTGGCTAAGCATATAATGAGTTGTGGCAAGCAATACAGTATGCCTTGCATTGCTTAATGGTAGTGAAGGAAAAGGGGAAAAAGGAAAGGAGGGAGATGGAGGGAATAGAGGAATAGAGATCACCAGTCTGGGTTCCTGCATTGGTCCTGCCAGCAAGGGTTCCAGGAGGCAGCCGTCTTCTTCACTCTCCAGGCCCCCCGCCCTTTTGCTCCCCCTCAATTTAGACACACTTTCCTTGGGTCCTTGGATCCTGGTACAGATGAGACTGTGCCCAGCAGTAACTGCTACTCCAACGCCATGGCCAGTCTTCACCTCAACCCCCTTTCAGAGGCCAAGGCCAATACCAACACGCCAGAAGCTGGTGGAATTCTTTAATCTGCAGATTAAAGATCCTGCAGATGCTAAGGGGGAAAAAGGCTGAAAGTTCAAGCTGCAGTATACCACAACCATCTACTGAGGCACTGCCTGCTGATCCAAAGGCGGCCTCAGTGTCAAAGGCCTGTTCGGTCCTGACAACGCTCCTCTGAGTGCACACAAATGCTGAAGGTGACTTAGTTCTTGAAATAAAGTTGGCAGTTTTCACAGCTCACCACGCTGCAGTCCAATTCAGTCTCCTGTGCAAGGCAAGGATTCCATGCCCGTCACCTGCCAGATGAGGCTGCAGGCAGCCAAGTCGGGCACAAAGGGAAAGAGTCACTCAGAAGGGCTGAACCCGAGCCTGGTCAGAGGGGAGGGGGAGGGTGCAGTGCAAAAAGGGACGTCTGGTCATAGGGGGCTAGAGATCTCTGGCACAGAAGTTGGAAACACAAAGTGTCTTAGGCCAGCTACTGGTGGGATCCTTGTGTGTGTGCACAATGCGCCAGTGAAGTAGAAACTGGACTCTGTCATGCCACAGGAGACACAGATCTGGAAAGACCCACGGTTTGCACTGGTGACGGGGTAAGGAGCTTGACATGCAGGCACGGATATTACACGGACTTAATTTCCATACTGTTATTTGAGGAATCTATGCACGTGCTGTGCTTGTGAATCTAGGGAGTGAAGGTGTGGTTACATTTTGTCAGTAAACATCCAGTCGGGACCATCTGGAAAGGCAGAAAAGGACCGGCATGTTTATGTAAGTGGTGGTTATGAATACATGGGCACTGGTAAAGGCATCGCTCTGCCTGTGTCAATCTGTTTTGCCGTTGACATCAACAGTGTAAGTCTGTACATGTGTTTGTGTATCTGGCTCTTTGGAATGCAGTGTAAACCTTTTGAACACACGTGTGGGAACAGCAGCAGCCACATCCATCAGGCTGTGATAGGAGAAACCTCCTGGGTGTGAGAGTCCACCAGATTCAGCTCTAGTGGACCTGAAAGGAGAAGTCCCCTGTGTTCAGAAGTCCATTGGATCTGGCTGGTTCGTAACAGACTTGCACTGTATCGTAACTGGACTGCCTTCTAAAAAAAGGGCAGGAAGGATGCAAGCTCAAAGCTTTATAAAAAAAATGTTTAGTGTTTGTTTTCTCCAGTAGGTACCATTAAAAGATCTTGGCAGGACCCTTCCCTGCAGGTCCAAGAGTAGCTTAGCTCTCCTGGCAAGCTTTGCCTTGAAGCAGCATGCAGTAACTACAGACATGGGGATGCTCTCACCCTTTCCTTGACCGTGATGTGCAGTGGCGAGGACTGAGTCAAGGAAGATCATGCCCAGACAGGCTCCCACAAGAAGGGGAGACCCAGCTGCCCATGATCAGAGCTCTCAGGACATGAGAAAATTCACTTTTGTCTGTGAAGGCCAGCTCTAACAAGCCCCAGAAATCCAGAGCAAAGGGATAAACAGTCTCAGGGTCCAGGGTTTAGGCAGATGGGCGCTTCTCTTCAAGGCAGCTCTCCTCTTTATCTGACAAATTCTCACTCTCCTGCTGCAGGACAAATCTCTGGAAAGGAGCAGGACAAGGAACTGCTGAGACACATGAAAGCAATAGCTACACTCTGCTGTGGTTATTTCAAATTCGGTCTAGGGCAGTGTGGGCTCTTCAGAGGGTCACCACCTCAGCCCTTCCAACGTAGACACAAGCAGGACACAAACTCCATGGTGTCACCAGCATAAGGCAATTTCACCCTTTGCCACAGGCTCTGTTTTCTCTCAGGGAAAATAGAGCAGAGCTGCCAATCACTTGGGAGGAGTGCAGTATGTAGAGCCCTTCTTACCTCCAGCTCTTGCATCACCTCCATGAGATCTCCTGAATTCTGTTTGTAAGCAACTGGTGATTTGATGGCATCATTGAAGAGCTGATGAGAAGGAGAATGCCTGTCACTCCAGGTAAGGGGCTCTGGGTTTCTGTAATATATGGAAACTGTTCCCACACACCAAGGAAAAAAAAAAAAAAAAAAAAAACCAACACAAACCTCTGCAACTACCTATGGCTACCAGGACCTCACAAGTAGGCAAACAGATGTACTAGCCCATTTTCTGCTCTCTGTGCTTACAGCAGTGTCCACGTCCTTGGCTGCATAGGGGCCTCACAGAAGCTGAGCCAAATAGCTATGTTTTACCTTCACTCCATTGGTGCCATCTGCAGCAGACACAAAGTAAAAGGGCAAACTGAACGTGTGGACAAAATCGAAGCTTTTCTGGGTCACCTTCATATCTTCTGGGTGCAAAACAGGAAGTGGTCAGTAAGACATCAGTGTAGGCAGAATGCCAATATATGCAGGAGTGGTGGAACAGATGGAGACCAGAGCCCAATTCAGCTGTCAAAGCCTCCTCACTGTAGTACAAGGCTGGGAAAGTCTCCCCAAAAGCTATCAGATTTTAAAAGCAACAGCATCAACAAACCATTGACAAGAAGACACAAAAAGAAAAGAGTTCTTGTTGGTTTACCCATGGTGTGTGACTAAATTATAGATGGACTCTGACGTGCTGTAAATGAATAACGCTTTGCAGCTTATCACTTCACTTGCTGTGCAGCAACCTCGAGTGTTTTCCAGGCACATGCTTATGATTTTTGCTGTGTGTCCACATGACCTGGACACCATTGCCAGTACTAGTCATGCCTTTCCCTCCAGTTTGACCTTTTTAACCAGAATTCCCCACTACCCTTATGCCATGTTCCCTATATTCCTGTTCATCAAGGGCACGCTCACAGTATACAAATGACTCAACTGTTATATATTTTTACTTAACAGGCTGTTAGGAGCAGCTACCCCAACCTCAGCAGGCCAGAGGCTTTATTTCAGTTTTGGAACAAAGTCTACTGCACATTTACAGGAGGACGTGCTGACACAGCAGTAACAGCTCAAAGTTTTGGTAGCCAGCCAGCCTGTATGCTGGCACAGGAGGATGACTCCAGATGATCCCCCTGTTCCCACAGAAGCCACAGCTGAAGCAGTTCACACTCCAGACACTGCCCAGACAGCTGCTCCCTACCTCTTTGCAGGAAGCTGTTCTGCAGACTGGGCCTGTTCATTTTCTAGCCTGGGTGGAACACAGCAAACGAAGGCAAGGCAGAGGACTCTCCTGAGCAGTGTCCACTCACACACAAAACACTAAGAGCAGCATTCATCTACACAGAGGTTCTGTCTACAACACGGCTGCCAACACCAAGCCTGTTTGCCTCAGACTTCCTGCACAGTCTGTGCAATCCGTGCATTCAAGGCTGGCTTGACACATCCTACAGGAAAGGCTTTTATTAGGTAGGATCAATCATGCCCTAAACCACACCCCTCAACCAAATGAACTTCCATAGACTGCAGTGGGAGCCTGGACACCTTCTTCAGGTAGACAGACCTAGTCATAGCTGTGATGATTTCTACCATGAATATCAGCAAGGAAGCCCATGTCTGACACTGTACTGATAGAGAATAACGGGAGACTGGTCCTGAGGGTATGTGTTCTCTCACTGATGCTGAGCAGAAAGCATTATGAACTCTCACAGGATGCAGGAGGCAGATCACAACCCAGAGGATAGCTAAACATACCCAACTCACTGGTTTTATCTGGCGAGAGAAGAATGAACAATATATGAAAGTTTTTACACCACTGGAAGAGACAAGAAACATCAGACAGTATAATCATAAAAAGTAACATACAGGCCAAGTGTCAACCAGGACTGTTATCAGTCAAAATTCCACCAGACCACATCTGTGACACTACCCTTACCATCATACAAGTGGGAGTCTTATGGCAACAGGATGCATGCGTGCTCTAGAACCTCTCCTGCCCAGCCGCATCCCAACACAAAAAACAAGATTAGAATGACACAACTCTCCAAGTTCGGTTTTCCTCACAACTTAAACTCAGGAAGCAGAGCCCAGTCCATCTACTCAGGGTCACAAATTTGGTTTCACTTCACTGATCTGAAATATTTCAGGGCTAAGAGATTATGCAAAACCAGGACCTTTTCTTAGTTAAGATTAATTAAGCCATGTGCAGACACTGAACATCGCTATAAACGTATTAGCAAAAGAGAAGTCATCAGTAGACATGACTTGTAAAGGATAGTAAGACAAAGCTAGTCAAAAGTGCAGAAAATGGTAACAATATACGGTACTTTGTCACTAGAGGTGGTAACACAAAACAAAAGCTAAACATTTTGAAACAGCTTGATTTCTGACACAGTGATAAATAGGCAGGTACTTGCCATAGGAGATGTCCCATCTCCTTTCACAGGCCGGAATGGCCTTGGGAGGGAAAGTGTTCCTCCAAAATGCCTGGACAGGGGAAGGGAACGTGACTGCTGCTGTAGTGTTCATTCTCTTCAGGTCTGATCAAAGCACACTGGGATTTTGACCATTTAACGTAAAGACTATGGTATTCTTCTTGTTGTGGTCCTCTGAATCCTGGCATTGTGGCCAAGCCAAGTTATATTTTCACCTTTCCCCAGACTATGAATCCAATCCCAAAATATTAAATCAGTGCAACAAACTCTATGTATTACCTTATTTATTTAGACCCACAAGATGGTATGACTTAGAGACACAGAACAAACAAAAAAAAAAAAAAAGGCATTATGAGATGCTAATCCCCTTCAGCAAACAGCACATGGCTGTTTTTTGTCCTTTCATGATTTTAGTAGATCCTCTTTCTTCAGGTACAGATAGCAGACACTGTTTTACAAAGTGTCATAAACACCACACATTTTCAAGAACTGTTTCACCTGTAAATAAATTCTCTATTGTATACAGCATTAGTCATGCATTATCAACAACGGCTGCTGAAGAGCAATGTAGCACCTGGATGCTGGTACATTGACGCTAATGAGCATAAACTGCACTTTGCACTGAACTGTGTTGTTAGGAAGCATGGAAAACTAGAAGGCAGTTTTCACTGCTTTATATTTATCCATAATTAAAATACCTAAATATGGCCTGAAAGTGTCTTTATTTCCCCCCACAAATGTGACTTGCCTTCAAACAAAACTACTGTAATGAAATTTTCCTGTCTCTAAGTGTAGCACTGCTCTAATGAAACAGTGATATAAAACCACATGGTTTGTTAATTTGTGACACAAAATAAAAGGCCAACTGAGTGTCAAGCCAGAACTGCCATCTAAAATTAGGGCATTGTTGGAAGTGTGGGAAAAGCAAAACAACGAAAAAACTGCAAAACGCACATTTCCTTAAAACATGGTGCCCAGAACAAACACAGGACAGGATGAAGATCCGGTCATTTGTGTTGCCGTGGCACCAAGGAGGAATGCGAAGTGAGGTGGAGGCTGTGCGGTCCCGTTCTTCCACTTCTCTCGAGGAATATTTGACCCAACCATAAGATTTATCTCCTGCTCTTCCCCTCCTCTCAAGGACTGTTTTGAACAACTCTGCAGACATCATCTCTCATTCTTCCTCTTTTCCCACAAAAACCGCACACACCTTGCACCAAGAAATGTGCAATGTTGTTACTCAAGAGACAACGGCTTGACCACAGTCCCACCCACTCCCACACACACACTTAGATAAATACTACCCCAAGCTTGTATCTAACTCGGAGGGATGAAAATCCGATACCAAATCAGAGGGACAGACTGACAGGTCTGTGCTCCTCGCACCCCCACCCCAGAAGGGACACCTTTTGGTGAGCTTTGGGAAGCTCGGCTACGCTGAGTGATTACCCGGGAATTGTGTGTGATTGCAGTCGGTTTTTGTGTGTAGTGCTTTACAGCCAACCTGCAGTCTGAGCATTTGTCATAGGCAATCTCAAACAATCTGTAGATGATGCATAAGAATAAACCATACTATTCGTGAACCTGACAGCTTCTCTTGAGTGCAGCTGCATCTAAAGCACAAGGGCTGTTCGTGCGTCTGGTGTCAGGCCTATAGTCATGGCAATCACAGAATCAGTTAAGTTGGAAAGGACCTTGAAGATCATCTAGTCCAACCGTTAACCTAGCACTGACAGATCCCAACTACACCATATCCCTAAGCACTACGTCGACCCGACTCTTAAACACCTCCAGGGATGGGGACTCCACCACCTCCCTGGGCAGCCCATTCCAACGACTAACAACCTGTTCTGGAAAGAAATGTTTCCTAATATCCAGTCTAAACCTTCCCTGGTGCAACTTGAGGCCATTACCTCTTGTCCTATCACTTGTTACTTCAGTAAAGAGACTCATCCCCATCTCTCTGCACCTTCCTTTCAGGTAGTTGTAGAGGGCGATGAGGTCTCCCCTCAGCCTCCTCTTCTCCAGACTAAACAACCCCAGTTCCCTCAGCCGCTCCTCGTACGACCTGTGCTCCAGACCCTTCACCAGCTTCGTTGCCCTTCTCTGGACACGCTCGAGTAATTCAATGTCCTTTTTGTAGTGAGGGGCCCAAAACTGAACACAGTCATCGAGGTGCGGCCTCACCAGTGCCGAGTACAGGGGCAAGATCACTTCCCTGTCCCTGCTGGCCACGCTATTTCTGATGCAAGCCAAGATACCACTGGCCTTCTTGGCCACCTGGGCACACTGCTGGCTCCTGTTCAGCCGGCTGTCAATCAACACCCCCAGGTCCCTCTCTGACTGGCAGCTCTCCAGCCACTCCTCCCCAAGCCTGTAGCGCTGTTGGGAGTTGTTGTGGCCCAAGTGCAGCACCCGGCATTTGGCCTTATTGAAACTCCTACACATGGCCTCAGCCCATCGCCCCAGCCTGTCCAGGTCTCTCTGCAGAGCCTCCCTATCCTCGAGCAGATCAACACTCCCACCCAACTTGGTGTCATCTGCAAACTTACTGAGGGTGCACTCGATCCCCTCGTCTAGATCATCAATAAAGATGTTAAACAGGAGTGGTCCCAAAACCGAGCCCTGGGGGACACCACTCGTGACCGGCTGCCAACTGGATTTAACTCCATTCACCACAACTCTTTGGGCCCGGCCATCCAGCCAGTTTTTTACCCAGCAAAGTGTGTGCCCATCCAAGCCGTGAGCAGCCAGTTTCACCAGGAGAATGCTGTGGGAAACGGTGTCAAAGGGCTTACTGAAGTCAAGGAAAACAACATCCACAGCCTTTCCCTCATCCAAAAAGCAGGTCTCCCTGTCGTAGAAGGAGATCGGGTTTGTCAGGCAGGACCTGCCTTTCATAAACCCATGCTGACTGGGCCTGATCATCTGGTTGTCCCGCATGTGTTGTGTGATGGTACTCAGGATGAGCTGCTCCATCAGCTTCCTGGGCACCAATGTCAGGCTGACAGGCCTGTAATTTTCCAGATCATCCTTCTGACCCTTCTTATAGATGGGCATTGGCCAATTTCCAATCTGTTGGGACCTCCCCAGTCAGCCAGGACTGCTGGTAAATGGTGGAAAGCGGCTTGGCGAGCACCCCAGCCAGCTCCTTCATCACCCTTGAGTGTATCCCATCCGGTCCCATAGACTGATGTGTGTCTATGTGATGCAGTAGGTCACTATCTCCTCCTGGATTGTGGGGGGGTCGTTCTCCCAGTCTCTGTCTTCTGGCTGAGGAGGCTGGCTTCCCTCAATACAACTAGTCTTGTTATTAAACACTGAGGCAAAGAAGGCATTAAGCACCTCAGCCTTTTCCTCATCACTTGCTACCATGTTTCGTCCTGCATCTAGCAGGGGATGGACACTCTCCCTGGTCTTTCTTCCGCTGTTGACATACTTATAGAAATATTTCTTGTTATCCTTGATTGCTGAAGCCAGATCAATTTCTAGCTGGGCTTTAGCCCTCCTGATTTCCACCCTGCATAGCCTCACAGCATCTTTGTAATCACTGTGAGTGGCTAGCCCCTTCTTTCAAAGGCTGTAAACTTTCCTTTTCTCCCTGAGCTGCAGCCAAAGCTCCCTGTTCAGACAGGGTGGTCTTCTCAGTCGCCGGCTTCTCTTACAGCACCTGGGGACTGCCTGCTCCTGAGCCATTAAGACTTCCTTCTTAAAGAGTGCCCAGCCTTCCTGGACCCCTATACCCTTCAGGATCGTCTCCCAAGGGATCCTGTCAAGCAGGTGCCTAAAGAAGACAAAGTCAGCCCTTTGGAAGTCCAGGATGTCAGTTCTGCTGCCCCCTCTCCTGGCCTCTCTAAGAATAGAGAACTCTCTTATTTCATGATCGCTGTGCCCTAGTCGTCCTCCAACCACCACAGCATCCACCAGTCCTTCTCTGTTCACAAAGAGGAGATCCAGCAGGGCACCTTCTCTGGTTGGTTCTCTCACCAGCTGTGTCAGGAAGTTGTCTCCCACACATTCCAGGGATCTCCAGGACTGGTCCTACTCTGCTGTGTTGTATTTCCAGCAGATGTCTGGGAAGTTAAAGTCTCCCACAAGAACAAGGGCAAGCGATTGTGAGATTTCTCCTAAATACCTATAGAATATTTCATCCACCTCTCTGTCCTGGGTGGGTGGCCTATAGTAGACTCCCACTACAACATCTGCCCTGTTGGCCTTCCCCCTGATTCTAACACAAAGACATTCCACCCTGTCTCCACTGCACTTGTACTCAAAGCAACAAAAAGAAAAAAAATGACTGACATACCTATGAAGAGATAAGTCCAGCCCTCCCAGCCCCTCTCATCTCTGGGGACTGACTAGAACGCAAGGGGATTCATCTCTTACCAAATTAATTCGTCACCTTAAATGCAACAGGCATACAACGGTCCTAATGTGATTTGAAATTCAGATTTATATTAGGCCTCATTAAACAGTGTAGAGAAATTCATACATCTTTTTCTTGTTTGTTTGGGTTTTTTTTCCCTAATTCCCTTTACAGAATGAGGTACATAAATAAAAGTACAGTATTTCTAAATCTTAAAATACTTAAATATCACATTTTTACCAGTCCTATCATCTCTCAGCTATGAAAGTGGAAAAGGCAGGAGCCTTCACAGTTCATTAAAAAAACCCCAAACAACAAAACAATGATAAAGAAATCTGGCATATGTATTGGATGTTGCTTCCAA
Organism: Strix uralensis; assembly: GCF_047716275.1. Taxonomy (NCBI): domain Eukaryota; kingdom Metazoa; phylum Chordata; class Aves; order Strigiformes; family Strigidae; genus Strix; species Strix uralensis. Next base: position 9,323,755 of record NC_134012.1, on the reverse strand, counting down.
AACAAAGTAAGCAGTACCAAGTGTTTGGAGAATTAAGAAGCAAGTTGCCCGTTGTCTTTTAAGTAAGATTAAGTAAGATTTATCATAAGATTGAAGTCAACTTACAATTTTACAAATTGCAGTTTAAAGAAAGATTTTCTTCTTTTGTGGAGGTTTTGTTTATTATTTCTACTCATTGTCTCTTACAATACCGATCAGCTCCTTAGCTTGGGGCTTAAGCCAGGACCCTGGTACAACACAGCAATAAAACATGTATCTGTAAGTGCTTATGGCTTATCAGTAGTCCCTCATTAACCAAAATAATTTAATTTGTTCGTTAGTCCCTAAAAAGCCATGTGTATATTCTTTGCCAGCATAGGATTCACTGACTGTGCTTTATTTGTTTGCAAAAAATTTCTGCTCAATGTATTTATATGCTAACCATTACAATCTAAAAACCTTTTTTTTTAAAAAAAGTGTATTTACTGAGATAAAAATGACTGGGTTTTTTTGGGGGGGTTTTTTGTTTTTTTGTTTTTTTTTAAATACACCTTTAGGAAAGTAACGCGTAGAGAAAACAACTTTATATTCACTGGGAGATTTGGTGCTGTGAGGCTGATCAAAAAGCCATCTTGCCAAGCACAGTGTAATTCTTCTGCTCCCAGCTATCTCTATCACCAGTGCTCTGCACTGAGCAAACAGGACAATCTGAAAACTTGCAGACACTTTCATTAAATACATGTTGATGAAAAAGACTGTCCATGCTTTCATTTTTACAAAACACAGGAAAGACTCAATGCAACAAAGGAGCTTGAAGGCCTCAATTGAGAGTATTGGCATTCAGATACTGAATACAGGGCAGCACCTAAGGGAGCATAAATACGCTTGGATAGGATTTTTGAGTATTAAGGGCTGAAGATTTTCAGTATTTATCTTCCTCTTTTCTTTTTGCCATGCTTAAAGGCAAACATTGCATACTGTCCTCAAGTGCAAGATCTAGAAGTTTATTAATGGAAGCTGCATACATGGCTTTCAGAATACCAAGGGGCTAAGCACTCCAGTTAATAATATCAGTACAAGAGTGGTAACCACGGCACTGGATCTGCAAAACAAGAGAGCAAGGTAGGATCAGCAGTTTAGCAAAACCAAATAGAAACTAGTCTAACAAAGACCAATCACTGGAACAAGGAGGAGAGAATAAAGACACACTTTAGTATCTGTTGATCCATTTCTATGAAATTTAACAGGGGGCAGTTGTCTTGAAGGTATTAAATTCCCCTGAGCGCTGAGAAAGTCTCAGAGTCTGATAGTAAACCAAGAGACTGGAATTAGCATCACCCTTGAGAAGAGAAATCTCAGGCTAATAACTCTTGGCCAGCTGGCCAGCTGCCTCTCAGCCCCCGAGTCAGCCAGGGCCAGGCAGATGTGCTGCTGGGGGTTACGGGGGCAGGAGGAACCTGCGGAAGGTATTGCAGGAAGGTTCAGAGGATGGAGGAAAACAGGAGCTGGCATGACTGTAGGGGAAAAAGGACAAGGGGAAGAGCGTAGGGAATACCAGCAGAGAGAAAGTGGTAATCCTTCTGGTGGGAGGGTTGCTGAGGGGACCAGGGATGTAGGACAGGAATCTGCAGGCAGTGAAGACTCATTACTTCCACTAATCACAGACCAATTTGTTTGCAGGAAAGTATTTTGGTTTATTTGTTGTTTGCCTTACAAGTGTGAACAGGTGCCTTAATATATTCTGTGTGTGGAGTAACAGAGGAGCAGCCACTACTGAGAGCACTCTGCTCCGGCTCAATTCATAAATGGAAAAGTGATTCTGCATTCAACAGGAAGGATAAAAACGGTACCCTGCTGTTCAGTGGGAGACAGAATTTAAATGTCCTGTAACAGAATTTGGTACATCACCACATGTGAGGCTTGACTTTCCTAATTTACACCATTAAATTCTTATACAAAAATAAATGTTTTTATTTCAAGGCAGTAACTTCTGATTCACACCAGGGCAAATGGAAGAGCATAAGGCCCCTCTTATCTTAATAAGATTTGTCATCATATACTGTTAACTGCATTAATGTCAGATAGAATCATAAGTAAGTATTGCATTACAAGATATGTCGGCACTGAATTGAAATGGGAAATAAATTACTATTTGGTGTTAAGTCATTTACACCATCATTCTCAAAAAACAATTTATAGGTTGCAGTGTTCTCTAATTTCAGTTCCTTTTTAATTAGAAGAATAAATAAAAAGTACAACAAAAAAGAAATCAGAAGCATCCATTTTGGGGAAAAACGTTTTTAAAAGATGGCTTTAACATATTCTATTATGTTCAATTTTACATGACACAAGGTCACAACAAAGGTATCATTTCTTTTGGTAAAGTCACACCTGACACTATATGGGGAGTGTTTTTTCTCCTTCAGTTCCCAGATTCTTACATGGTACAATGGTGTTTGGCCACAGATAGTTTGTAGAAGACAGTGCCAACAAAGTACCAATCACAATGCAAAGGCACCCTGCCTAAATGATCCTCATTATTATTTTTTAAAAAATATTCATTTTTTAAACAAAGGTAGACAGTTTAGAGGTATTTAGACTACAGCTTTCAGAGCTAGTCTCATTTTCAAGCTGAAGTGCCCTCTGCTGGACATGATTCCAGATGCCTTTGCTCATACATTTTGTACATAACTTTTTTTAAACCTGAAACTTCATTAGAAGAGGGCATACAGACTCCTATAAAGACATATAATTTAATTGTTGAAAATTATTTTTCTTTTTGCACCAACAGGATCTGCAGGGAAAATTATAAAGGGGGTCTAAACTTTGTGCCAAGAATTGACACTTTGTTGGCTTTGCTCAGATGCTCTGATTCTGTGGACAGATGACAGGCAGGTGAACGAACAAGAAAACAGCAAAATAGGTGAATGTCCTGGTTCAGCCAGGATAGGGTTAAATTTCCCCAGCAGTGGGGGGAAGCTCTACCCAGTTATTCAATACCATGCTGACGTCACGTCCGGGCGCCCAAGTACAGGAGAATTGGTAGAACACGTGGGGTGTGCAGTCTCTCCTCTCACTGCTGTATCAGTACATTTCTTGCTCTGTTCATTGTTATCACTGCTATTGTTACTGTTCTTGCTGTTGTTCAGTTTGTTGCTGTTGCACTGTTGTATTAAACCTCTCCTTATCTCAGCCCCAGGGTTTGTATTTCACTCCCTGCCCCGTCTGGTTAGAGGATGGGGGAGGGGCAGCGGCAGCGTGGTCTCGGGTCCCAGCAGGGACTAAACCACCACAATTTTTGGCGCTCAATGTGGGGCCACGAGAGGGTTGAGATAAGAACAAAAGGAGAAGGTGTGTTAAAGCAATCTGTTAGGTGCAATTTTTCTGTGTTTACTTGTATTTGTTTGATAAGGAACATTTGCAATGCTGGGCAATTTGCTTGAGTGGTGGGACTGGATTAATCCTTATATCCACTGTGTGTTCCCAGTGCTGGTGTTTTTTGTCAGTGGAAAATGTGCCAAGGGTCTTGTTTTGATGTACTGGCTGCAGACAGCTTATAATGGGCTCGTATCACTGCTTGTGGGGGTGAATCAATACCTGTTTGCTGCCTGGGCTTTTGTTAGGGGTCTCACCCCCTCTATGGGTGAGCCAGGGGAAGAGATCCTCTCCATTTTTGAGAGTTTTAGCTATCCCTGGAGCATCCTGGCCACTGTGTTCACGGCACAATGCTTTCTGAATGTCTGCCAAATCTTGTTTTGGGCCATGCGGTACTTCTCCAATAATAGCACCACCCGGAAACCTGCCCCGAGGGCAGATAGTTATGAATGGCAAGGTGTGTGGGAAAAGATGGGCAAGTGCCTGAGTCAGTGGTCACCCCCAATGCTTTGGGATTTCACTCCCGAACTGTGGAGCAGTTTGCTAACAACTGGCTACGTGAGAAAGGGCACAGCACCGAGGAACTGCTGACAACGGCGACGTGATGGGAAAATACCGAAAAGTATCAAAGAAGAACAAAGAACAGAAGCAAGACTATGTAGAAGGCCTTGCAGAAATCATAAGGGGTGGGATTGGTATTTAACCTTAGCAACCAAGGTATCTAACCTTAGCAACCTATAGGGAGCTCGCTTTTTGCAATATGTATGAACTAATTATTGTAGATATAAAAGAAGTGTGAGTACTAATAAAGTTGAGCCTTTGTGCATTAAATGATGGCTGGGCTCCCTCTGCGTTCTTTCAACACCGAACAAATGCAGAGTCCTGATAAACTGGTGGAGTGTTTGGAAAAGGTGTGCTGCCAATCTGACAAACCCCGGGAGACACAACTCGTTGCGATGTGCTGGGGCTTGCCCATGCCTACTGTGTCATCTTTAACACTGTTCACTGCCCTCAAGGGGGAGAAAGGGCTGCAGGATCTGAAAGTGAACCTACTGGTACAGCAGCTGGGCCAGGGGGACAGACAGTGCCAGTACCAGTCGCCCCGATATGGAAAACCAAACATACCAAAAAATCCCCTTGCAGTGTACAGGGTGATGATGAACAGGCCCATCACAAGAGCAGGAGGAAGAGCCAGAGGTAACCATCCGATCTCTATCCCTCAGTGAGTTGCGAGATATGCAGAAGGATTTCAGCCGCCTTCCAGGCGAGCAAATTTTCACCTGGCTGCTCCGGTGCTGGAATAGTGGAGCTGCTGGTATTGAATTCGAGGGGAGAGAGGCCAAGCAGCTGGGACCTTTAGCCAAGCAGGCTGGTATTGACAAGGCGATAGGGAAACAGGCTCAAACCCTCAGCCTTTGGAAGCGACTCCTTCTCGGTGTGAGGGAGAGGTACCCCTACAAGGATGATGTTCTATGTCGGTTAGGCAAGTGGACCAACATGGAGAAAGGCATTCAAAACCTCAGGGAAATGGCTGTGTTTGACATGGTCTATGGTGATCTGAATGATGAGCAGTCACCCATGGATCTAGATCAGGCCCCTTGCACACAGTCGATGTGACAGAAGTTCCTGCAAAGTGGACCAGAGGCACATCCCAAAGCATTAGCAGTAGCGTCCTGGTGGCGAGACAATCAGACTCAGACAGTGGACAAAGTGATTATCCAGCTCCAGCAATATGAGGGAAATTCCTCCCAACATGCCTGGGTTTCAGCTGTAGAGAAACTGTCTCAGAGGCTCCAGAAAGTAGAAGAGGACATGTCCTACATTCCACCTGCACGGGCCAATGTCTCAGCCATTAGGAGCAGGCATTTTCCGACCCAAGAGAAGGGCAGTGGAAGACACACACCACGGGGCACCCTGTGGTTCTTCCTCCGCAACCATGGGGAAAACATGAGAAGGTGGCATGGACAGGCCACTCCTGCCCTAGCTGCATGAGTACAGCAGCTGAAAGGGAAGACCACCATGAAAGGGGAGTCTTCCAAGAGAGATGCAGCTCCAGTGTCTAGTCGGAAATCCTCCAGACAGAATAGAATGGCTAACATTATGCTTGACCCTCTTGAGGGGACCAGTAAGTCATTCTTGCAGGGGTGACTCTTAGAACAAGTGAGTGATGGTGAGCAGGATTAGAGGGGCCCTGCCTCCAGCCAGGTGGAGGAAAGGGATAATCAGATTTACTGGAAGGTGTGGATCCGATGGCCTGGCACATCAGAACCACAAGAATATAAGGCCTTGGTAGATACTGGCGCATAGTGCACCCTGACGCCATCAAGCCACAGTGGGGTTGAACCCATCTGCATCTCCGGAGTGACAGGGGGATCCCAACAGCTGAACCTATTAGAAGCTGAAGTAAACTTAACTGGTAAGGACTGGCATAAGCACCCCATTGTGACTGGCCCAGATGCCCCGTGCATCCTAGGTATAGACTATCTCAGGAGAGGGTACTTTAAAGACCCAAAAGGGTACCGGTGGGCCTTTGGTATAGCTGCCTTGGAGGAGGTTGAACAATTGTCCACTTTACCCGACCTCTCAGAGGACCCCTCGGTGGTGGGGTTGCTTAAGGTTGAAGAGCAGCGAGTGCCAATTGCCACCAAGACGGTGCACCGGCGGCAGTACCGCACTAACTGAGATTCCCTGGTCCCCATCCATCAGTTGATCCATTGACTAGAAAGCCAGAAGGTGATCAGCAAGACTCATTCACCTTTCAACAGCCCTATATGGCCAGTGAGAAAGCCTAATGGCGAATGGAGACTGACCGTGGACTACCGTGGCCTGAATGAAGTTACGCCAGCGATGAGTGCTGCAGTGCCGGACATGCTAGAGCTCCAGTATGAGCTGGAGTCGAAGGCAGCCAAGTGGTACGCCACGATTGACATTGCTAACACGTTCTTCTCCGTTCCAATAGCACTAGAGTGCAGGCCACAGTTTGCATTCACTTGGAGGGGTATCCAGTACACCTGGAATCGATTGCCCCAGGGGTGGAAACACAGCTCCACCATTTGCCATAGACTGGTCCATACTGCACTGGAGAAAGGTGGGGCTCCAGAACACCTGCAGTTCATTGATGATATCATTGTATGGGGGGACACAGCTGAGGAAGTCTTTGAGAAAGGAAAGAAGGTAATTGAAATCCTCCTGAAGGCTGGTTTTGCCATCAAGCGACAGAAGGTTAAGGGGCCTGGAAGGGAGATTCAGTTCCTAGGAATAAAATGGCAAGATGGGTGTCGCCACATCCCAATGGAGGTGATAAACAAGATAACAGCCATGGCCCCACCAACCACCAAAAAGGAGACTCAGTCTTTCCTGGGCACTGTAGGGTTCTGGAGGATGCACATCCCAAACTACAGCCTGATTGTGATCCCTCTCTACCACGTTACCTGCAAGAAGAACGATTTTAAATGGGGCCCTGAGCAACAACAAGCCTTTGAAAAAATTAAGCAGGAGATTACCCAGGCAGTGGCCCTCAGGCCAGTCCGGACAGGGCAGGAGATTAAGAACGTGCTCTACACCGCAGCCGGGGAGAATGGCCCTTCCTGGAGCCTTTGGCAGAGAGCAGATGGGGAATCCCAAGGCCGACCTCTAGGCTTTTGGAGCCGGGGATACAAAGGCTTTGAAGCTAACTATACCCTGACTGAGAAGGAGATACTGGCAGCGTACGAAGTAGTTCGAGCTGCCTCAGAAGTGGTCGGCACTGAGACACAGCTCCTCCTGGCACCCCGATTGCCGGTGCTGGGATGGATGTTCAAAGGAGAGGCTCCCTCCACACATCATGCAACAAATGCCACGTGGAGTAAATGGGTTGCGTTGATAACGCGACGGGCTTGAATAGGGAACCTCGACCCCCCAGGATTAGTGGAAGTGATCATAAACTGGCCAGAGAGCAAAGATTCTGGGATGTCACCAGAACAAGAGGTGAAACGTGCTGAGGAGGCCCCACCAAATAACGAGCTGCCAGAGGAGGAGAAGTGATATGCCCTGTTCACTGATGGGTCTTGCCGCATTGTGGGAAAACATCGACAATGGAAGGCTGTGGTGTGGTATCCCACACAACGAACCACTGAAGCTGTTGAGGGAAAAGGTGCATCGAGCCAGTTCACAGAGGTGAAAGCCACCCAATTGGCTTTGGAGATTGCTGAGCAAGAAAAGTGGCCGAGGCTCTATCTCTACACTGACTCATGGGTGATGGCAAGTGCCCTGTGGATGTGGTTGCAGCAATGGAAACAGAACAACCGACAACAAAAGGGCAGACCCATCTGGGCTACTGAAGTATGGCAGGACATTACAGCCCGGGTGGAGAACCTCGTTGTGAAGGTGCGCCATGTGGACACCCATATACCCAAGAGTCGAGCCACTGCTGAACATCAACACAACCAGCAGGCGGACCAGACTGCTAAGATCAAAGTGGCTCAGGTGGACTTGGACTGGCAGCGTAAAGGTGAACTGTTCATAGCCCGGTGGGCCCATGAGACCTCGGGCCATCAAGGCAGAGATGCAACATACAGGTGGGCTCTAGATTGAGGGGTGGACCTCTCCATTGACACCATCGCAGAGATCATCCATGGATGTGAGACGCATGCTGCAATCAAACAAGCCAAACGGCTGAAGCCCCAGCGGAATGGAGATCGATGGATGAAATATAAATATGGAGAGGCCTGGCAGATCAACTACATCACACTGCCACAGACCCGCCGAGGCAAGCGCCATGTGCTCACAATGGTGGAAGCAACCACTGGGTGGCTCAAAACTTATCCAGTGTCCCACGCCACCGCCCGAAATACCATCCTGGGCCTTGAAGAGCAAGTCCTGTGACAACACGGCACCCCAGAGAGGATTGAGTTGGACAACGGGACTCACTTCCGAAATAACCTCATAGATGCCTGGGCAGAAGAACACGGCATCGAGTGGGTCTACCACATCCCCTACCACGCACCAGCCTCCGGGAAGATCGAGCGCTACAATGGACTGTTAAAAACTACATTGAGAGCAATGGGGGGTGGAACCTTCAAACACTGGGACACACATCTGACAAAGGCCACTTGGTTAGTGAACACAAGAGGATCTGCCAATCAAGCTGGCCCGGCTCAGTCAAAACTTCCACGTGTTGTAGATGGGGATAAAGTCCCTGTGGTGCGCATGAGGGATCTGCTGGGAAAAATGGTCTGGGTTAGTCCTGCGCCGGGAAAGGCAAACCCATCCACGGGATTGTTTTTGCTCAAGGACCTGGGTGCACCTGGTGGGTGATGCAGAAGGATGGAGAGGTCCGATGCGTACCACAAGGGGACTTGATTTTGGGTGAAAACACACCATGAATTATACTGTGCTTTTGTTAATTTTTCTTTGTTATTGCTAATTGCTAAATGGCAGCTGGACATGACGCAGATGGTATAGAATAGAGGGGTGGATTATGTCCTGGTTCAGCTAGGATAGGGTTAAGTTTCCCCAGCAGTAGGGAGGGAGCTCTAGCCGGGTTATTCAATACCATGCTGATGTCAGGTCCGGGCGTCGAAGCATGGGAAGAGCTGGGAAGGCTTTTTGTCTGAGTCGTTCCCCTCACTGCTGTATCCGTGCGGTATATCTCTCGCTCTGTTCATTGTTATCACTGTTATTGTTATTGTTGTTGTTTGGTTTGTTGTTGTTACACTCTTTTATTAAATTTCTCCTTATCTCAACCCCAGGGTTTGTATTTCACTCCCTGTCCCGTCCAGTTGGAGGGTGGGGGAGGGGCAGTGACAGCGTGGTCTCGGATCCTGGCAGGACCTAAACACCACAGTGGACCAGTGCTAGGGAACACCAAGAGAGCGGTAGCTACAAACACACAATAGAAGATTAAACGTATAGGAACAGAGACGTAAGGAGAGATTCAGAATGGAGATTCAAGAAAAGAGAGCATATAAAATCCATCCATGAGTAAACCAGTAGGCAGCTACATCCTTCCTGTTCCTCATATTGCAAAATGTAGCTGCTAAAGGGTTTATGCTGCTTTTGGCTGTCGCAGCGTTCAGAATGAGATGGCTAACCACAAAAATACAAGGAAAAAAATATGTTAAAACAGGTTTTGGAAGAGAAAGTACATCCTGGATCAGTGGAGAAAGGGACAACGAATACAAGTGACCTCAAAATCAGGTCCAAGATGCAACTAGGAGAAAAGGAAGTTAGATATCATTTGAAGGGATTTTTTTTTTTAAAAAAAAAATCAATAAATACTTTCCATTTGGTTAAATTAGATTTCGGCCCTGAACTTACCTAGGATGATGAAGTCAGATTTCTCCACATCATTTCTCCGGTCAGGAGGGGGTAGGTCATCCTTTATTTCTCCTTCTAAACCTTCTCTCAATCTGTATACTCAAGAGCTGCTTCCTTTGATTCTCTGAAGTTTTGCAGAAATCTAGTTCTTCAGAAGCTCAGTGGGGGTAACAGGAGACTTGTCTATCTTTGAGGACGGAGGACAGTTTCAGTCAAAGACTGTTAGTTTTGTGAAGCAGCAGTAAACTCCTGAGAGATACCTGTCTGTACCTGGGAAAGAACAAATTACTCCCAAGCTGCTCCATCTTTTCCTGCTCTTTCCTTGCCATCTAGATGCTTCATGAGGAAAACAACACAGAGAAGACATGTTTTCTTTCCCTTATATATTACAAGCCAAAAATGTGCATTTTTTTAGGATAGGGTGTTTCTCTGGTAGAGATGAACAAGAGCACTGAGGCAGTAAGAAGGATCTGTAATGCTGAGAACCACAATTAAAACTTAAAACTGATCTCAGGCTGCCTCTATAAATCTTTCATTATTCTTACCATTAGCATTAGTTAGACTTCTATAATAAAACAAATATCCTTCAAGGGGCAGGTGGAGAAATCATTTCATGAGTGCTAAATGAAAGAACTGATAAAGGGTGCTAAGTATTCAGATGCTCCAGATCCAGATTAAGTCTTTGTCTTCAAAGGATTTTCATCATTAACAAGTTACTTTTCATACAATTTTTGGACGCATGTTAAAAAACATTTTATTCTCTTCACATTTGACATAAAACTCAAGCACCACATAAAGCTAGTGTTCAGTGTTTTGCTAAATCTAAAGCAGTTTTAGGATTATTAGGATCAATCTTCTAGTGCATTACATGAACTTTAGTGTCATAAATAGAATGGGGGGGGGGGGGGGGGGGGGGAGGGCTGTGATAATCAGGATTAATAAATTTAGCCAAAATACAGCCACTGACATTTAACCACATGTCAATAGTTGCAAGCTTTCTGGAATAGAAACTTACCACACCCTCTCTGATGCTACTGTGCGATAAATTAATTTTTTGAAAATGTAGTCCATTTCATATCCATAAAAACAAGGTCAGACTTAAATCCACATAGCTAAAATGACCTTGGAATAAGATGAACAGGTACCCTTCATTTTCTGCTCCATTTAGACACACACGTAACAAAAATACTCATTTTAGTTCTGCTTTTCTAGCGATAGATGGCACTAGAGAATACCACTTTCATAAGTATCTCTTGTGCCCCAAATCATTCTCTATTCTAGTGGCACATCTGCAAGAACACATGGATACGGTTATTTTCCTTTCTGCTTCCCCTAAACAGATCAGAAAATACATCTTGCTGTTGTTTGGTTTTCTGTTCTAAACTGTAATAATGCTCAAACACATTTTGACAACAGAAACTCAAGAGAAATAGGTGGTTATTGTTTTGAAGAGTATGTTACTTTAGACAAGTAGCAAGCAGATAAACATGCTACATGCTCCACCAATCTGTACGATAATATTAAATAATATTCTTAAAACCCACAGTTTTAAAACAGGTATTCTGTCAGCACTTTCAACCACCCTTTTGTGACCTGTTAAAACACAGAATATTGCTATTTTTTCTTCAATTTCCGTATTTTCCCGGATTTGTAGATAACATGCGTGGCTGGCAAATAGCACACCTTCTTAGTTTGCAAAATAAGCACTTTGCTACTCTCCCCCTTCAACTTGTTGACCATCTTTCTCTCTACTCTTTCTCCAAACTCACCAGTTTCATTCTCTGTGCAACTCCATGTGCTGCTACCTTTCCTTCTCCCACTACTGGCACAATGACTCTGCAGGCCTGATTTCAGGAAGATGCTTAACATCTGCAACACAGAGTCAGAATCCTGAGCTCAGTATTTTTGAGGCTGACCATGTACATAATATTGTTGAGATTTGCCACTTCTTCAGTGTGATTTTTGAAGTCCCAACTCCAATAGAACATGCTTCTCACCTAAACTGTTTACATAAGGGATAGACTTGATTGGAAAGAAAAGTATACCAGATTAAGTCTCTTTGGATTTTGATTTCTTTTGTTTCAAAAATTATTTCAATTCTAAATGAGCAGAATGGGTTCTTCAAACTACAGAATTATTTAGAGCTGAGCTTAGCCAAAAGCCAGCAAGCAGCTCATAACTACAGCAGATGTTTCCCCAGCTGGACTCACTCACTCTAATTCTCTTACCCCGTGACAAGAAACCAGACATCCAAGACTGAGGAACGATCATATTCGGGTTCTCAGTGATAAGGAATTGCTACTAGAAAAGTTACCAGGTGTGAAACTGTCACACTTTTAAATGAGATGATAGCTTGAATAAAAAATGTTTCCCCAAAAAGGACGGCAGATTTTGTTTTAAAGACTTCATTAGAAAAAGTCTGACCCACAGAAATACTCAGTTGTTTCAGCTGAACAAAGGAAAACAAACAGTCAAGACATCTCACTGTCAGAGTAGCAGCAGCCAATGTGTGCAGAAAAAAACTCAACAACCCCCTATAGTATCTTGATGCACTGGGCAGAAATGGAGGATGAGGCAAAATGGCCAGAAATGGGGACTTTGCATTATAACATCATTTTGCAACTCATGTTGTTTTGCAGAAGGCTGGATAAATCGGATGTGGTGGTTTGACCTTGGCTAAATGCCAGGTACCCACCAAGTCGCTCTATCACTTCCCCCCCTTCCCCTTTTTTCTCAACAGGGCAAAGAGGGGAAAGAAAATAACCAACCCTTGTGGGTAAAACAACAGCAGTTTTAATATAAGCAAAGCGAAGCAAAGGTCCGCGCGCAGAAGCAAAAAAAAGAAAACAGATTTATTCTCTACTTCCCATGAACAGGCGATGTCGGGCCTTCTCAGGAAGCAGGGCTCCAATACGCGTAGTGGTTGCCTCGGAGGACCAAGGGTGACCCCACCCCCTTCCTCCTTTCTCCCAGCTTTATACTGAGCAGACGTCATATGGTATGGAATATCCCTTTGGTCAGTTCGGGTCAGTTGTCCTGGTTGTGTCCCCTCCCAAGATCTTGCCCACCCCGTCCCACTGTGGGGGGAAAATGTCAGAAAGAGCCTTGGTGCTGTGTAAGCACTACTCAGCAGTAGCCACAACACCAGTGTGCTATCAACACCCTGCCAGCTCCCAGCATAAAACACAGCACCATGAGGGCTGCTACAGGGGAAAACCAATTCTGGCTCAGCCAGACCCAGTACAATATCATAGTTTTCACTGGAAAAGGAGACAAAGGATTTGTTTGAAGATAATCTGTGTGCAACACAAAGCTGGAAATCTCCGTGTCTGCCTCCTGACCTCCCTCCTCCCGTTCGTTCTGTATTTCCGAGGCTGCAGCCCACTCTATTCACAGTTCCCTCCAGGGGGAGCCCGGCTGTTGGGGTTCTAACCACTGTCACACTGTTCCTGCAGTTCTTCTCCTGTGACACAACTCCCCTGTCCCCTTCCCCCAGTACCACCTTCTCCCCGTCTGCCTCCCACACCACACAAAAAGAAGACTTACTGGAAGGGTGGGTGGACACCCCACGTCCGCCGGGCTGTTCGGTACTGGCTGCACTGGTGTCAGCCCATAGTGGCGCTGCCCGGAGGGAGGGAAAAAAGGGTTTTCCCTTAAAGTCTCCACCTGGGTGCAGCAACAGGTGCGTCCCACAGGAGACACGGGTGTCGCGACTCCCGTGCGGTCCTGGCATTTGTGGGCAAACGGGGGCAGAGCCCTGGGCGAGGGCGGCAGTGGGGCCGGGCCAGGCAGGGCCGGAGGAGCAATGGCTCTGCCATCCGCCCGTCGGGGCTGCGAGGGCGGCCCTTCCCCTCTGCGGGAGGCGACTGCTCAGGTCTGGATCCATCATGGTAGTTCCCGCCACAACCAGCCCCTCTGAGCTCCTGCCCCCAGTAACTGGTGCCGCTGTGACGCTCCCACGCTCTCCCGGTATCCGCGGGGGGGGGGGGGGGGGGGGGCGCAAGAGGGAGAGCGATCCCGACTTCGCAGCCGCGTCTGGCCGCAGTGTCCGGAATTCCCGGCCGGCGAGAGAGGAGCCCTCAAGTGCCCAGGGCCGAGGGGCCGGCGTGGCCCTCGCGGCCCGTCAGTCACACGTGTGCCTGAGGTCGTGGGGCCTGCCGCTGCTCGGGAGCCGCACCCAGGCCGGTCCCCGGCATGGTGCCTGCCCACGGCAGCTGAGAGGCGCTGGGGCGTCCCAGTGCCCGGCCCGGGGAGGCGGCCCCGGGCCGCAGTTGGGGCACGGAACGAAGGTGGGCGCGGGGCGAGGGCTGGCGCGGGGCCATGCCCCAGCCGGGAGCGGCCCGGCAGCTGTGGTGGGGTGCACTGGCTCTGGGGAGCGGGTGCTGCAGTGGCCTGGCCCTGGCCGCAGGAGGAGGGCTGTGCCCCGGCAGCAGCACCGCCTGCGAGTCACTGCTGAAAAGGGGGTGTGTGTGTGTGTGTGTGCGTGTCTGTGTGTGTGTGTGTGTCTCCCCCCGCCCCCCACCTTGTTTCTGTGTTTTTACCAGTGTCTGTGGCAATTACTGCTCTGCCATCGCAGCGTTCGGGCTTTTGTTTGGGAAAATGTGCGTTCTGTAAGACAGTCTCTTGTACCTTTGGTTTATTTACAGAACTCGTGGGGAAATGCACAGGTTCACGCATTCCTATTGTGATGAGGAGGGATAAATTGTTGGAATGCTTCTAGGATTTGATGGCTTTGTCAGTCTCCTTTGGTGGGAATGTTTAAGGCTGTCGGCTTTATGCTTTGGCTTAATTCCCACATTGCTTTTGAGAGGTTTGAGTGCACTGACTAGAACCTTTTTGTAGGGATCAGTTGTATTATTCTGATATTTTGATTTTACAGATAAAGTTACTGTTCAGTATGAAATGAAAACAAACATTTTGCCTTTAAAACTCCGGGCCTTATTTTCCTTGAAACTGGATTTTCAGATGTGGCGTTAGAAGGCATTGCAGAATTCTAATTGTTATTTCTGCATCTTGTTGCTGTTTAATGTTTGGTGGCCTGAGGAACAGTACTGTGTAAGATCTATAAGCAAAGTGGTTTTGTATTTTAGGAATACTTGCCAGCTGAATAGTTTATACCTTGGACTTAAACTCTAGAGGGTGATCTATGCAGGACAGCCATGTCATAGAGTAGCTGGTGCATGATTTCTACTTGTAGTCAGCTTCCTAATTTGTAGGCTTAATTTTGCATGGGTTGTGTGTTGAACTTTGCAGCAGTTTGTTTGTGTTACCATTTGCTTGAGGCCTGGGCAAAGATTTAAAGAGTTTGCAGACTTAAGGATAAGTATTTATTACTTTGTCATGCTGTGTTATTATTTGAAACCTCTTTTGAGTATTGGTGGTATTCAAGAAATTGCCAAGATTTAGAGGGTGACTCTATACCTTTATGTACTGAGCAGAAAAGTACAATGGATCTTTCTAGTTGCCGGGCAGCTTTCTTTGCTTTCTTTGGTCAATCTATCAAGATTATGCTGCAGTGTGGCTAATTTATTTGTTAAATGCAACAACTGTCGTCTTAATGGAGAGACTTATGTCAGTTCTCTAATCAAAACTGGACTCGCTGTCCCCGGTTCTGTGTTCGTACTCACTTTCTCTAACGCTGCCTCAGTGAGATTCCACTTGAGGGCCGAAGAATCACAAAGCTGGACCAGATTTTGCTAAATGGAAATAACGTAACAGTGGTAAGTCATTGTTGTTAAAAGGCTGCAGGCATTTATTTTCTGTACCTGTAAGCTGATCAGTAACTGAGTTCAGCTAGTTCAAGCTGCGCTTTCCAGACCCTTCCATTACATGAGGTACTTTCAAGTAGCTTCCAGGGCGTATGTGTGTATGAATGATGCTGGAAGAGTGATGTGGTTGCCTTACTTGGTATGTGTTACAGTTTAAAGAAAAATAAAACGAGAAGTGTGTGGCCTTAATTTTATTTTGGTGAGTGTTTTTCGGTTTTCAGGTGTGCAAGGGAATCACTGCCTTTGTTACCCACTCTGTAGGCCAGCTCATACAGTGGCTTTTAACTCATGAGTGCTTGCGTGCATAAGTATAGAGGTGGAATGCATCTACATTTCATCCATTACTGTACGTATAAATGTGTTTGCAGCAGTTTGGATGCTTAGAAGCTCGTCGAGTCATTTGGCGCTTGTGGTACCGTGCAGTGCCCGGAGAGCTGTACCTTTACATGCTCAGGAGAGAAATCTGGAGGTCTGTTGGATTATACCAAATCAGAAGCGCCGTGACTTTTAGTTTATTGTGTGCTGATGTCTGTAGATCAGTGCTGAAACAGTCATGAAATACTGTGATTAAGCATCCCTAAGCTGCCTTCTGCAACTTCCTGAATACCACAAAAGCAGACCCACGGTAGTTCTTTGCTTGTCTGCATTTGTGTCCGCGGTGACTCTGCTTTCACCACCAAGTGCTGCTGTGTACGCTCAATTAAACTGGGAGCTGCCTGTGCCTGCTTGCGTAGATCTGAGTCCTCGTTTTAGGGTAAATGTTCTTTTGACTGCATCTGTTCTCCTGTGATATGAAAACGTGACAGATATTGGGAGCAACTCTTTAGGAGAATTACTATAAAGGAAGGAATTGCTGGTTTTATTTTGTCATGATGGACAAAAAATAACTGATTGTAAGTCATGTCTGCTGCAGCTTATGCTTCCACAATACACTGCTCAGCTGATTTCTGTGTGTAAATGGCTTTGGAGGGGAATCCCAGGTGCCTGCTGTTGCTCTAGGGAGAAGCAGGCTGCAGCATGGGCTCAGAGGGCCAGGACGTGCTTTGCCTTCATGTCACCAGAAGAAGAACGAGGAGTTGAAGAAGGGGCTTGGGAGCAAGAAACTGCAAGGAAGTTGCTTTACGAGATCCTTTTGCCTTGCTCTGTCTGACAGAAAAGCTGCTTTCTGCTCGCTGGGGCTTAGCCCGAAACACTGTGAGCACTCCTTGCTTGAGCCTGTGAGAGGGGAGAGGGTCCTTCCTCTGCCAGGGAGTGTGCTACTGTGGGCTGGCTTGTTCTGAATAGATGATCGGCAGTTGTCGTGTTGAGATTGCATGGTGACAATCTATACAGTTGACCCCCTGAATGGTTTTTCATTTCTGTCCCCGTTTCCTTCTCCAGCTATTTTTAATACATCGTTTAAAACCACAAAGTTTTAAACCTTCCATTTGACTGGAACATCATCTGTTGGTTTTGGCTGCAAAAATTTTATTTCCTAAAAATAAGTCGCCTTTTCATCAGAACACTTAAAAGATTTCTAGCCAGTGTAGTACTACTGTATTGGGGTTTGCCCCAAACAGACCCCTCACTGCCCAACCACCACAGCAGGTGCAGCAACAGGCTCCTGCTCCTCCTCAGGCTCCTGCTCTCCAGGAAGCTCCCCCGCCAGCTCTGCCCACCAGGCTCTCACCCCATCACCCCTCTTCGCTTCCCCCAGCAGAGAGGTTCCCTATCCAGCTTCTGACGGCATCAGGGGTGCCTGGCGGGAGCTTCACCATCCCAGCCATGTCACCGCTGATCCCTGCCTGAGTGCTGCCCTCTGTCATGGCGCTGCCGGTGTCCCATGAGCCTGCCCAGGTCCACACTGTCACCTGCCAGCTGGCCCAGGCCACCGCCTGGCAGGGGGTGCCCAGGGCCCTTGGGGCCACGGGCAGGTGTGTTGTGGGTGGGTGTTTTAGATCACTTGAAGAGACACTGTGGAAGGTATTAGCAAAAAGTGATTTTAATGTGATGTTATAAAAGTGTGCCTTCGCAAAGTTCAATGGCAACGTTCACTCTATTACTTACTACATGGAAGAAACATACAAAGGAAAATCAAGTTAGAATTTATTTAAAATTATTTACACAGAGACCAGAAACATAAAAATGTAAGGGAGACCCTCCTGTTGAGTCACAAAGTTCAGAATGGACCCCCTTGCTTTCTAAACTCCTGACGGAGCTTAGATGCAGCTAGACTCAATCTTAATCCCAGACTTGGTCAATGGTTTATGCCTAATGGGAGAGGTACAAAGGGTAAGGAAGACCTGCCGTTGAGTCTCGAGGTTCCTTCTCAGAGAGACGTCTAGGCGAGGCTGGATCCAGGCTTAGTCGCAGACTTGGTCAACAGTTTATGTCTAATGGAATTAATATAAAGGGTAACTCTTATTAATATAAATGGTAACTCTTGTTGAGTTATTACACCAATTTGTGGGGGAACGAGTGATTATTGATCCTACACAATTTGAAGAAGCAGCAATTAAAGATTTATTAACACTGTTACGGTAAACCACAAGATTAGATTGAATGATTTTTAACAATACTTAATCATCAGCCAATTATCAGAGTGATTTTGTAAAATTTGTTATAATCAACACTACAAAGTTTCCTAAATCGAATGTGCAAACACAAACACACACACACAGATACAGAATTTAACCTATGATAGTAAATTATTGGTACCAAACGATCTTTGAAACTTTGGAGAAATCTGATTGTAGTGAATTACTCACTATTCTCCATCATCAGCATTTGTCACCAGATGATCTCCGAACCCTTTATCTTCACTGGCATCTATCAGCAGATGATCTTGGAAATCTTCCTTTGAAATCCTCAAGAAATCTATTACTTGAAATCCTCGTGATATCTACTCTGAGAGGCATCCCAATTCAGAGATACAGGGTCACAGCCTGCTGTGATCCCGGAGAGCTCAAAGGGTCTTACTCAGGATTGCTATTTATAGGATCACAAGATGACTGACTTTGGTCAGTATTTTTTTTTCATTTTGGCCATATTGTTGTTTAAACCCGGCCGGCTGCCAAACACCACACAGCCGCTCACTCACCTTCTCTGCACAGGGGATGGTGGAGGCAACTGGAGGGGTAAAGGCAAGGAGACTTGTAGGTTGAGATAAAACCAATCTAATAATTTAAATGAGATTAAAATACTTATAATAATTATAGCAATAATAGAATATACAAACAAGTGATGCACAGTGTGACTGCTCACCACCCACCGACTGATGCTCAGCCCGTCCTGTTTAGCGATCTCAGAGGAGAGAAAATCCAGGAGCTGCAACCATGGAAGAGAGGGAGAGAAAACTTCCTGGCCAAACCTCCTCTACACACCAAGCATGACGTCGTATGATACAGAATATTTCAGTGGCCAGTTTGGGTCTATCACTCTTGCTGTGCTCCTTCCCAGCTTTTTGTGCACCTGCACACGGGCAGGACATGGGAAGTGGGAAAGTCCTTGATTCCTTAGCAGCAACTGAAAGCATCGCTGCATTATCAACTTTATTCTCATACCAAATCCCATACTGGATCTGAAACACAGCCCTGTTCTAGCTGCTGAGAAGAAAAATTAGCTCTATCCCAGCTGAAACTGGGACAGTATCCACCCCTTATTCCATAACATTTACATTATGCTCAGGTTCCATGTTTGCCATTACATTCTAATTAATCATATCTCTTTTCCTTTTTTTAAATGTACACACATAGATACCATTCCCTTAGGCTAGTGTCGGGGAAAGCAGCTGGTTTGCCGATAACCTGGTTGAAGAAGAGTTTGACCTTGACAAGATTCTGGTGTACCCTTGAGATCAGGAAGCTATGCTTAAAGCAGAAAACTTTCAAGGAGCTGCTGACTACATAGCAGGATGACGCATGCAGGGAGGAAACTGATCAAGGTTATCCAGTGAGAATGTTAAAAACAACTTTTTGAACAGTTACTTTGTAACAATCTGGCACCTGAAATGTATAAAAATGCATGCTTTTAGTAATAAAAATAGTAGCCGCTTGTTTACCCATGTGAGTCTGCGTGTGTTGCTTTGTCTGTCTATAAAGCAACACTGTTAGCCAGAGAAAAAGAGCCCACCTTCCTGCGCTGTTAGCCGGAGATAAATAGTCCAACATGCTGCGCTGTTAGCCAGGGAGAAAGAGCCCACCTTCCTGCGCTGGTAGCCAGGGATAAAGAGCCCAAATTTCTGCACTGGTAGGCAGGGATAAAGAGCCCACCTTCCTGCGATGGTAGCAAGGGATAAAGAGCCCACCTTCCTACGCTGTTAGCAAAGGATCAGTAGCCCACCTTGCTGGGATGGTAGCCAGGGATTAAGAGTCCAGCTTGCTGCGCAGTTAGGAACGGATTAAGAGCTGAACTTGCTGTGTTGTTAGCCAGGGATAAAGAGCCCACCTTCCTGCGCTGGTAGCCAGGGATAAAGAGCCCACGTTCCTGCACTGGTAGCCAGGGATAAAGAGCCCACCTTCCTGCGCTGTTAGCCAGGGACCAATAGCCCACGTTCTTGTGCTGGTAGCCAGGGATAAAGAGCCCAACTGGCTGTGCTGTTAATCAGGGATAAAGAGCCCGGCTTCCTGCGATGTGAGCCAGGGATAAAGAGCCCAGCTTGCTGTGCTGTTAGCCAGGGATAAAGAGCCCACCTTCCTGCACTGTGAGCCAGGGATAAAGAGCTCACCTTACTGCACTGTTAGCCAGGGATTAAGAGACCACCTTCCTGCGCTGTTAGACAGATATAAATAGCTCATCTTGCTGTACAGTTTGACAGGGATAAAGAGCCCAGCTTGCTGTGCTGTTAGCCAGGGATAAAGAGCCCACCTTGCTGTGCTGTTAGCCAAGGATAAAGAGCCCACCTTCCTACGATGTTAGCCAGGGAGAAAGAGCCCAACTTGCTGTGCTGTTAGCCAGGGATAACAAGCTCACTTGCTGCGCTGCTAGCCAAGAGGTAAATAGCTCATCCTGCTGCACTGTTTGCCAGGGATAAAGAGCTCAACTTGCTGCACTGTTAGCCAGAGATGAAGAGACCACCTTGCTGTGCTCTTAGCCAGGGATAAAGACCCCACCTTGCTGTGCTGTTAGCTAGGGATAAAGAGCCCACCTTCCTGCGATGTTAGCCAGGCATGAAGAGCCCAACGTGCTGCACTGGTAGCCAGGGATAAAGAGACCAACCTTCTGCACTGTTAGGCAGGGAGAAAGACCCCACCGTGCTGCGCTGTTAGCCAGGGATAAAGAGCCCATCTTTCTGCAATGTTAGCCAGGGATAAAGAGCCCACATTGCTCCACTGTTAGCCAGGGATTAAGAGACCACCTTCCTGTGCTACTAGCCAGAGATTACTAGCCCATCTTGCTGCACTGTTAGCCAGGGATAAAGAGAAAACCTTCCTGTGCTGTTACCAGGGATAAAGAGCCCACCATCCTGCACTGGTAGCCAGGGATAAAGAGACCAACTTTCTGCACGGTTAGCCAGGGAGAAAGAGCTCACCTTGCTGCGCTGCTAGTCAAGAGATAAATAGCTCATCTTGCTGCACTGTTAGCCAGAGATGAAGAGCCCAACTTGCTGTACTGTTAGCCAGGGATAAAGAGTCCAACTTGCTGCACTGTTAGCCAGTGATAAAGAGAAAACCTTCCTGTGCTGTTGCCAGGGATAAAGAGCCCACCATCCTGCACTGGTAGCCGGGGATAAAGAGACCACTTTTCTGCACTGTTAGCTACGGAAAAAGAGCCCAACTTCCTGTGCTGTTAGCCAGGGATAAAGAATCAACCTTGCTGTGCTGTTAGCCAGAGATTAAGAGCCAACCTGCTGCGCTGCTAGCCAAGAGATAAATAGCTCAACTTGCTGCACAGTTTGCCAGGTATAAAGAGCTCAACTTGCTGCACTGTTAGCCAGGGATAAAGATCCTACCTTGCTGTGCTGTTAGCCAGGGATAAAAAGCCCACCTTCCTGCACTGTTATCCAGGGACCAAGAGTCCACCTTCCTGCGCTGGTAGCCAGGGATAAAGAGCCCACCTTGCTGTCCTGCTGGCCAGAGATAAAATGTTTTACTTGTAGTAGAAAACAATTTAAATTTGGAAAAGGATAATATGCAATGTGATCTCTTATAAATCTATAAGAAATAAAAGAAAGAAATAGAAAGGTGAGAAAGAGAGTCAAAGAAATCTGGATCAGCACCCCTGGATCCAGAGTTGTCTCAGGTCCGACCATCTTGGGTGGTGGGTGCACACACAGTAAAGTTTCAGTTTCATCTTATCAGCTGATTAACATACTTCTGCTTCTGGGGCAGAAATGCTCAACTCTCATCAGGCCTTGTCGCCTCTTCAATGGTGAAGGCACGAAGTTGTTAGCAAGGCAAGCATGGTGTCTGGCTTACACAACAGAGCCACACAGTACCGGGCTTACACAGTGCAGCCAGTGATTAGCTGTCTTTGTGCTTGACGGGAAACTTTTGGTTTCACTCAGTTTCCCCGCTCTGAGGCCCACATAAGTAGTTTGTCAATACAACTGCAAGGGAGTGGGGGGTGCAGCCTTCCATACACTCCCACTCCCTCGGGTGACATTCCTTAGACTATTCACAAAGGCCACAGCTTGTCCTGGAGGTTTTCTGTGTCGATGAATGTTTGAGGCATCAATTCCTTCAGTTCCTTACAGAGGTACCTGCACCTAATACACCAGGATGGAATCCATCCTGCCAGGGCAAAACAGCTCTAGGCCAGAGGCAGTAGGGCAACGCCCTGCTGTGAAGGAATCACCGAGCAGGTGAGACACCAGCAGCACCAAGAGATAATACCTGAATCAAGTCCACATATCAACCAGCCCAAAGAACCTGCGGGCTTCTGCCTGCACACACCCAAGCAGTCATGCCTCTGGAGGGGGATGAAAGACCTGAAGGCAAAACAGTACCTGTTATACTGAGGGGAGGAAGAAATTCACTACTAACATACTGGGTTTGAGTGGGGCAGTCAAGCTGCAGTGCTACAGTCATGCAGGCAGACCAGCAAGAGGAGACCACAGACACTGTGGCCTTACTGGGAATAAAAGGAAACCTGAAGAGCAAAAGGAGGAACATAGAAAGACAAGGAGACAAGAAACAAGGAGATGGCTAAGGGAATTTAAAGGGGGCTGTAAAGAAGCAAGGGAGAAGCCCAATACACTACAAGGAAAGTCTGATGCAGAAGATGAGAGCGGTCAACTTGCCAAAATGATGGAAAGCCAGACAACCCCCAGGCTGGGCCTATCAATTATGGGCTTCAGAGGCATTTTCTGCCTTGAGATACATGACCAGCATTGACTCACAGTGTGGTTTCATTATTAAAAGCCACTCTCGGCTCTCTGGAGGCTCTTGCTGCCTGGTGCCTGTAGCCAGGCAGCTGCCAGTGCAGGCAAGGCAGATTTCTGGGCATTCCTCCCCACACCCAGCAGTCCAGGCAGGCACCTTGCTGCAAGTTTCTGCCCTCTGGGATACCACAAGCACAGACACAGCAAATAGGTGTTTTCTAGCACACTGATATCAACCCCTGAGCACCAAATCTCATCTCAGAAAGTCTAAAACAGGCAATTTTGACTGACAGGCAGCTTCGCTGATAAACAACAAACGCACGTGAGGCTTGGGAAAAATGGAGGTTCATTCTTCACCACACGCTCGAGCCTGATAACCCATGGCCAAGGCAGTCCTGAAGTCTCCAAATGCCCTTTGCTCCCAGCAGTGCCCTGGGACAGCGAATTCCAGGAGCCAATTTCACACTGCAGACAAACATTTTGGTCATCAAGTCCCTTGGGAGATGAGCTAAGACCTTCAGCAAAAGCCACCCAGAACATCGCTGAGGGTGGTGAGGAGCAGCCTGAAGACAGAAAAGCAATTTTACAACACACAGGGAAGAGCAGTAACTATACAGCAAAGCACTTCTGTATTTGAATGATTACAGAGCCTCTATCTGGAATATATACTTTGCTGTCAGCTGGATTTTTATGGATCAGACAACCTCAGGCTACCATGCAGTATAGGTCAGTGTGATTTGGAGGAATCTGTGAAAATGGTGAGAAAACTTTGAGACAGAGTACAATGTTGCTGGACATCACCAAAAGCCAACAAAATTAGAATATAACCACCTCTCTTGGGATTATCATCTCTATGTTTGTATACTTAAATATGCCAAGGATTTTCCTTAAAGCTGATCTTACTTTTACACCAGAGCTGTCCAATGGCTGAGGTCTTACTAGCTTCAAAACTAACCCATTTTGGAAAAAAACAACAGCTCACACATTGCCTCCCCTTTACAGGGCATAAAAATCACAAGGTGCAGCTGTACAAGTTTATTATTTTTTACTGGGAATAGCAGACATGTTGATGCAGATGTTCTTTTCCACTTGAGGAAGCATGAATAGAGCAAATTGACTGTTTGCCTGTTGGCTGGTACTTGGCAACATCAAATACTTTGAAGTGCTGTCTGGATAACAGAGCAGCTGAAGCCAAAAGACTTAATGGGAACAAAGCAGAGCCATAGCAAAAAAGAGAAGCTGAGGCACATTTTAATCAGGAAAGAGGATACTACAGCAAAGAGTGCCCAGAATCAGCGTGGACCCCATGAATGGTATCCCTTGGACAGGGGCACCCACGCTGCTCTTTCCAGTATTCCCAAGCTAAACGCCAGGCCAGGAATGGCGCAGGACTCTCCAGGAATAACTGAGGGACCACCCTGCAACTGTCTTTGCCAAAGGGTCTTCCATTTCCAACCATGTCCCTGTCAAAACCTGTTATCTCAGAATATACTTTGACTTCTCTTGCTGTTCCCCCACCTGCAACATGCCCTGACAGCTTTTTTTGTCCACTTGTTTGTTTTCCAACAAGACTGGTAGATTTGGAGGGGGGATTAATTCACATGGTCTCATGTACACTTCCATCTGCCCATCCTGCCCTCCTCTCACGTACACATCTTACTCTTCATTACAGAACAGTATCTTTAATTACACCTTTCTTTTTCTGAACATTCTCTGCTTTCAGCACACTTACTCTTACATGTCAAGAGAAACCCTTGCGTGTACAATGTTCTCTCCCAGAGCACCTTCCCACTCAGCTCCTTTCCTCCCTCCTGTCTTTTCCCACCAGCTGCTCTTGGCACATGCCTCATTCAAGCAAACGTTTCCCCTGCCGAAATTCAAAAGGTCTCAATTTTCCTCCTTACAGTGCAACAACATTGCTGGCATTTTTCAACTTCTCCCTTCTCAACTTTCCTGGGAAATCTCAAAACGATCACAATTTTTTCAAGTAGAGGTGGAGACCTTCAAGAGTACATTACTCTGGATGTGCTGTGGTTCTCCGAAGGGAAAGCAGAGAGCCACGTTGCTTAGAAAAACCTGAGCAGAACTGCATTAAGCTTAGCAGGAGCCTAAAGTGGCACCTAAAGGCCTCCCACTGCTTCTGCTAAATCAGTCCATTTCCCCTGCTGCTTCAAAATACCCTTCCTGGAGTGCTAATGCCACTAACCATAACTTCCTCCAGCATGGAGGAGGCTCAAGCCCTGGGCTTTGACAGTGAGCTGCACAGAGGCAGCTAAACAGGCTGTGAGAGGCAGAGGTGTCCTGTCAGAAACCGAGATTAACCAGGGAGCCACCAGCACATGGTGCACACTCGAGGTAAAGCAGGAGAGCAGAAAGAACTGTACAACCCTCAGCATTCCCATCAATCCAGGGCTTTCAAGGGGAAGGACGCTGACTAGAAAAGCTCCTTTGAGTTAGATACCACCAATACACGGCCAAAATCAGGGGGAGGATTCCCAGCATGGGAAGATTTCCACCGTCTTGCAAAATAAAGGTGGTGAGACATTTTATTCTGGATGTGCTGTGCTGCAGCAGGTAACTTGTTATGCTCTAAACCACAGGAATTACACTGCTCTCCTCTTCCAGCACAGTGTTAAACCTCCGCATCCCAGCACTTACCTTGTCAGTGTTCCTCAGAATCAGTGGCACTTCGTAGACCTCGAAGGGGATGTAGGTCTGAAATACCACCTCTGAAGGAAAAGGCTGAAACAAGCTCTGCTCCAGGTCAGCTGCTGAGAACTGGAGAGGCAAGACAGAGCGGTGAGAGGAGGGTCAGCTGCTGGGAGAAAGATTCATGAAAGAATCCTACACCGATCTCCAGTGGAGTACAGTCTCTTGGTGAGTACGTCCACGCAGCTCACGCTAGGGAAACAGCCCCCCAACCTGTGTTCTGAGCTGATCAAAAGTTTCTGGACCACACTGAGCAGGCTCAAGCTAAGAAGCTCTTTTGGCGGGTGTTCCTCCAGGTTTCCTTCTCCAGAATGCAAGGCAGCACTTACTGCCAGCAGAGCCCTGTGCTAACGTGGTCACACAGCTCCAGAGCACTTCCTGGAAGAGCCATGAGCACTCACGGAGCAAGCGAAACCCAAGAATTTACACAAGACTCCATGGGAAACAATTTTGGGATGATCTTTACTCTGAGACAGAGAGACCGAGTCCCACACATCCGTAAATATCTTTTTTGATAGAGAGCCTAGAAACCACTTAGAAGACCACACTACCAGAGGAGGTAAGGCTAAAAAGAAAGTAACACAGTAGTTGGGAAAAAGACAAAGGAGGTGAATGCTGGATAGTGGTAAGGTTTAGCTCTTTTCTCAGCATTACTGGGCAACTTGAGTAAGACTGGACTTGGTATCTCCTTTTTCCACAGGCTTTAAATAGATGCTTTATTGTATTCCATTATTGCCATTTCATTTAATACCACTGCAGAAGCATGTCTGAAAATATACACAAACTGCAAATGTTCACAGAGCAGAGGCAATACTTGAGAAAATTCCTCCCTGCTTTGTCTCCCCTCTCCCAGCTGCACTGTTCCCACTCAAAAGACCCAGGCAGGCCTCCTGCTGCTCCACAGGAGCCATGCTCACAAGGCAGCTTGTGCCTGCAGCACGCTGCCAGTTATGTGTGCGCTCATCTGATGCGTTCCCAAGCTCCTGTGCTGCCTAGGGCAATCCTTAACCAATTGGTTACAGGTCTCTTGCTGGCAGTTTTCACTCAACAGCCTACCTCAGTGATCCACCCGTTTGGACTGTGTGCTACAGTGAGCAGTCCTGTGAGAAAAGCAGCTTCAACATACATCTAAGTAACCACTGATCCAGAGAACGCACTTCCACTCCCCTCTGCCGAGGGCCATTCCCCCGTATATCTAGCAGCCTGCAAAATCTAACACCCTGTAAAGGTCCCACACATTGTTCCAACCCAAAACATTAATGCACTTGGTTTTGTTAAATCTTGAGTAATTTCTGTAGGCCCTCAGCCTTCAAAGGCCAATGCTGCCACCGTTGAGGGAGTCCCATGACCCCAAGCATTTGACAGTGACTACACCAAAGCATGAGGTGGCTATTTCACCAGGAGGATGGAAAATGGCAAGCTCGGGCCCTTGTGGCCTGCCCCAGCCTTCCCCCAGTACCAGCTAAACTCCAGAAAAACCCACCAACTTCAGCAGAGGTTATTCATATTGACTTAGCACAGATCAGGACTTCCAACCTCTCACCAGGGAAAAACGTTCTACCTTTCCCCAGCAGAAAGAACTCCACCACCACCAGCAGTTTGAAAAGACAACAGGCCCTAGTCACTGAGGTATTCAGATGAGCTGGAGGCACTCCTGTCACAAACTCACACCCTCTTCAAATGTCACATCAAGCAGCAAGGAAAAGGACAGGAAAAGGCTACCTTGTGATGGGAGGTTTCACCCATGTCTAGAAGCTGGGCAATCCGGGGCCGCCTCATCTCCCAGGTGCTGGCCAGCCTCTGCTTGGTGGTAAGAGACATCTCCTTCAGGAAGGCAGAGGGAGTCAGCTGAAATGCAAAACACCAGCAAGAGCTACAGAAATGCCCTTCTGCAGAAAGACTTTTCTCGTTCAAGTGCCACTGATGAGTAATTTGTGATCACAGCCACTAGGCTAGTCCTGGAAGTCCCGTAAATTACCTGCTGAAATATTTAACATCAGTAAATTAATGATATAGAGCGGAATACACACGCTCTAAGCAAGTGGCTCTGTCCCATTAGCTTCTCCTTCATGAGATGATGTGACATGTTTGGGGATTTCTGCTCTTTGGGTATTTGTACTCTCTTGAGTTTTGCTGGATTGAGCCAGAGACCTTTGAAGAGAGCGGGGAGGAGTTATCAGACATCCCCTAACTCCACCCTTGCACAGTGCTCACAACCAACACGCAGGTGGAGATGGCACTGCTGGGTGAGTCAGAGGAAAGCAGAAAAGCAGTGTTGTGCCAAGACTGAGGTGGAGAGGAATGGGTCCAAGTTTTCATTATTTCTTTTCCATTAGCACTTGTTTTCTCTCTGTTCTGGCCTCACAGACCCCTCCACAGAAGGATACAGAGATGTCTCCTTGACAGAGCCTCAGCACTGGGTCACCTCCAGTGAAGGGAGCTCCAGCCAGCAAAGGGGATAGTTGTGGATGGGAACGAGGAATCGCCCTGGATCCACTGCTGTTTGCAGGGCTGCATCTGTGCTCCACACAGGACACGAGATACCATGAAACAACTCTTTTGGAAGCTATTCTATCTGGGACAGCCATGTCCTGTCAAGACTCCAGGCGGTTTGAGCAGCCTACCACATGCCCAGCTGCCCAGCGGTGTGGCCGGGGCAGCAGTGGCAGGTATGCCCACGTGACAGAAGATGTTACTGCCCACACAGCAAAGAGGACAGACGGAAGCACATGTTTGTGCTTCAGCTGTTCCTGTGCAATGCCCAGTACATTCCTTTATCTCGGCTCCACTGGCATGTTCAGGCAAGACCCTGGACTTTCCCTGAAGCAACACAGTCCACCCGCCACTGCACCATGACAGCCCCCTCCAACAGAAGCACGGCAGCAAAGAGTTGGGGAGGTGGTGCCTGGCTCCACAGCACCCTGACAACAGGAGGGGAAGGCAGAGGAGGGACAGGGGCAGCTTCCAGCCTTAACCCAGCTCCTACCCGACCCCCAGCAGGTACTTACAGTCACACGCTGCTCTGCCTCTCTGACCAGCTTTGGATAACAACGTACTGCCACCTTACTCTGGAGTCCACCAGCCATTTTGGAGGATCCCATGGACCGATAAATCTTGCCAGTGGCCATGACTAGGCAAACCTGGAAGGAGTAACAATGAGACTTTGAAAATCCAGAATCCCATTCACAGCAGACCCAAAGGACACACCTGTGTCTCCAGGCTGTGGCATCCTTCCTAAGTGAAGAACATAAGGCCGCCCCACACTGTTTTGTAATTAGACCATATTTAAGTGGCAGAGTTAAGATTCATAGAAGTAAAACTCCATAAAAATATTCCCTGAGCCAAAAAAGCCTTTTGCTGTGGGTGCAGTCCCACGAGCCACAATTATTTCTTTTCATGAACTTTATCTGTCAGCTGACAGTGAGATGCACCAAGGGTCCCTTCCAAGGGTCTGCTGGAGAGTCCCCAGCTCCACATACTATCATTTACTGCGGCGGCTCCTGCCTTAAGTCTTTACAGTACCATTTTCCCCTTCCCAGCATCCGATCTCTGCTATCCTGGCTTGGCAACTTTGCATCTCCCTTTTTATTTATTCTTTTTCTGGCATCTGGACCACATTTCATAGAATTGTTTAACCTGGAAAAGACCTTTAAGATCATCAAGTGCAACTGTAGACCTAGCACTGCCAAGCCCACCACTCCTTTCCCTGGATGTACGCAGGAACTGCTGCTCAGAAAATCACCTACGGATTTCAAAAGCAGGGAAAGGACAGGGAGGGGGAGTTGGCTTTGCAGTCCCTCCCAGCTAGGCCACCTGCTGCATTTTTCATCCTCAGCCTCCACAGCATTTTCTAGACAGAGCAAGAAGAAGCTAAGCTCTCACATACACACCGTGCAAAACAGATTCCAGGCCAAAACAGCCCAAAGGCCCTGTGCAAACCAAGGTGGGCAAGGCCAGCAGCGGTGAGGCAGGCAGCCCCCCTCCCTCCACGTTTCACCCACAGCCCGGGTGCACTCACAGCCGCAGCCCCGGCGAAGAAAGGGAGACAGGCTGGCACTTTCTCTCTCTGGGAGCAAAGCTTGCTCCCTGCCCAGCTCCGCTTGGGGGAAGAAGGGACTCCAGCTCCCAGGCCCTGACAAGGAAAGTGCTTCAGCCTCCAGGTGCCTCTCACCCAGCACAAGAGCCCCCCTGCCCTGTGCTCCAGGGGTAACCTCCCCCCTCAGACCCTCCCCAGAGCAGCGCCTGCTGTGCAGTGACACAGATCCTGCAGGAGCGTGAGCGCAGCCCGTGGCCAGCAGAGGTTGGGCAGGACCGAGGGCCCCCTGCCCCGGGCACCCCCCTGCCGCAGGCACCCCCCTCTCGCACAAGGGATGCCCCCAGCCCTGCGGTGTGGGGCAGGGGGTGTCACCGCCCCCCTGAGCTCCCCCACAGCCCCGGTCCCTGCTCAGCCTCGCTCCCAAGCCCCCCCCTCCCACGGCAGAGCCGCCCAGCAGCACCGGCACCCAGAGCCACCCTTCGGCTTTTGGCCAGGGAGGGGATGCAGACACCACCCCCCAGCATCCCCCACCTCTCTCACTCCGTGGGGGCCATGGAGACACACTCACGGGAGGATCCCCAATGCCAGACAGGCTGTTGCTCCCGTTGCCAGGGCAACTGGGCATCCCGGCCGGCCCCAACACTGCCATGGCAACAGCAGGGACATGGGGTGGACGCGGCGGGGGGGAGGGGCCGTTCCGGAACACGGGGGCAGAGGGGACAGGGATGCTCAGTGCCCAAAGCACCCAGTGAGCACAGCAAGCAGGCCCTGAAACCGCCTCCAGCACACCCGCCTGGCTCCAGCACAGCCGCAGCCCCGGGTGCGTTACCCCAGCACGGGGCAGCGGCTACGGACAGTCCCTTGCTGACCCTGCTCCGCTCTCTGACCCAGTCCTGGGCCTCACCATGCCTGGAGATGGAAAAGTCCTCACACAGACCCCCCTTCTCACAGAGCTCCCTGCCCAGGTACACGGGTGCAGCTGAGACAGGGAAGTCAAGGGAGGACCAAGTCTCTTCCGGGCTTCTTCCCAATGACCAGGCTTATCGGTTCCAAGAAGCTTGCAAGCCAGCCACAAAAGGAAGCATCAGTCACTACCCCCAGGGGAGACCCATGCTTTCAAAAAGAGAGCCCAGAAGCTGAAATTTCACCACCGTGGATGCTCATGACCATGGAGTCAGAGGAGGTACGGGGTTTATATCGCTGCCCCCTCTCCATTCCTGGGGTCGGACATACCCACCTCTGCTCCCTCAGGGACCAACAAGCCTCTCTTCCCTTGCCAACACTCCCTCTGCCCCATGAGCTCCCCTCTGCTTTCCTGCACAATATCCAACTGTTACCAGTAAGCTCAGCTTGGAGCCATCATTCCCAGCTCACACTTGGCTCTCAGCTGGCTGCCTGCCTTTCTGACTCCAAGAGGACATATGTGGAGCAGCCCAGGGCATGGAGGGGGGATCACACTGGCACACAGCCCAGCACAGAAGCAAGCCAGCCCCCTCAGCACTTCAGACAAGCCACCCTCCTTCATCCTAGCAGGGTCTGACCAAAGCAGGCTGCTGGCCCTGCTCTCTTCAGAGGCACAGGGAACTGTTGGTTCATGTAGGGAGCCGCTCTACAGGGCTGAAAATCCTTCCCCCATCCCCTGGGAAATGCTGCTGACACAGCTCTCATCCTCCTGCAGAAACACATGAGCGTACAGCCAAGGCCAGCAGCAGGCGTGTGGCATTATTAACCTCTCTCTTGCTGCAGTGCCAGAAGGACACAGGGCACTATCTGCCTGCATCCCTCCACAGCCCTGCTGCAGGCTCCGAGACAAAGCCCCAGCACAGGCACTGCCCAGCTTCTGGACACCAGAACCAGAGCCCCTGAGGGGTGACACAGGCACATCAGAAACATCTTTCCTGGCATCAGTGCTGTACTCACCAGATTGAACCCACAGAATAACTGGGCACAGCTGGTGTCTTGCAGAGGACACGGAGCTGCAGCAAAGGCAAAGACAAGGACTGCAGTGAGGCCCCAGGGAGAGGAGGGCAGTGCTGGCACAGACAGCTTACACCATCCATGGGAGCATTCCCTTCCCCCGTTTTAACCCATGAAGGAAGAACTCCAGCGCTCAACGAAGGGACTGACTGCGACACTCAAACTGTTTTAGATGCTATCAAAAGGTTTCCTACCAAATAACTGCAGTGAGATCACTTACCCATCTGCATCGTCATGAAGTCCCAAACATGAATTCCCAAATGGGCAGCCCATAATCCTCTCTAATCCAAGCAGGGTTTGTACTTGTTTTCTTCTGAGAAAGAAGGGAAATAAAGTTGGCTCCTTTTAGCCATGTTTCCCCTGCCCTCCCCTGAGCAATGCAATCCCACATTGCAGGGGAGAACAATGATTTCTTTGGTAGCACACACCTCAACACACAGCCCTGGGTTTGCTTTCTCCCTTTTTATTCCCATGTTCGGAATCAATTTTTTTCCTCACTTTCTGTTTATTTTACATCTCACTTCCAAACCCTGAGCTGGTTCTCTACTCCTTTTCTAAATGAAGACAATATCTCAAATGTCTACATTTTGCACACCCTGACATTAGCAGTGCAACCACGAAATCCAAAAAGAGTAAACTCATTTTTCCCCACTGCTTTTTGAAACAAATCAAAGTCCTTGGCCCCAACAAATGTAATGCCTCCTAGGTTTTCTTTTTCTGTAATACTATGAAACCATTTAATCCAGCCAGCTGTCTTTGTGTAAATGCAGAAGAAAATTTACAAGCCTCAATAAGTTAATCACAGCTCAAGGGGAATCTCTGACATGGAGGTCAGCAAGGCAGTAACTGTGAGGCTGTGACTGCCAGGAGACAATGCCACAGGAAGATGGGTCGATTCTGGATGGAGGTTCAGGCCTGACTCAGCAGGGTACTGCCCTTAGGCATCTCAGCCTAAACAAGAAAGTGGACAGTTGTCAAGGGCACTGATCACCTACACAGTTACAGGATGCTTCGATATTCTGGGGCTCACTCTACCTTAATCCCAACTCTCCTGACCTTGTGTTTCCTCTGGCAGCTAAAAGACACCTAAGTCCCTAAGTCCCCACCATATTGAGGGCAGAAACATGCTGCAGTACCAGTGCACTGTAGGAGCAGGGCTTAGTGGCCTTTCACAGTCACAGAGGCAGAGCAGGGGTCAGTCTCTCCTCCTCCACACCCAGCTCTTCTCCTCAGCTGGCAGGGTCCTGCCAGGGCATTCTCCATCCCACCCCGTGCCATGGGGCACCACAGCCTGGGGAGCATCAGGCCCTCCTCTCCTCCACCCAAGGAGGACACAGAGCCTCCTTCAGAGCCCAAGCACATGGCAGCTCTCTACTACTAGGCATCTCACACATTTAAAACCATGGCAATACCTGAGCACCCACAGCCCAGCAAGATCCTCCCATGGTCAGCTCCAAGGATCACACTAAATGCCACAAGTGGTCCTTCCCTCCAACTTCTTCAGGACAAGAAAAAAAAACAAAAACTCATGTGCTTTACCTGGTCCACAACAGCTTGGCTGGCATTTACAGCTTCTGGCATCACTTGGCAGCTCCATTTGCAGTGGGACGGGTCTCCTTGGCTCCTGGCTTCACAGCAAATCGGTCATCCAAAGCCCCAGCAGGTCCGGTACCTCTCCTGCAGGGCACTTTCAAACACTAACATCTGGGTCTGTGATTTGAAGCAAAGGAGAGGAAGATTAGAAAAAACAAGAGCTGTAAGTGGGACACAGGGAAGGGACAAAACCAGCCCGTGACATGCATTTCAGCCTCAGTCCACAGGAGCCCCAGGCACAGTCACGGCAGCTACAAAGCACCACAGCGTGTTCAGAAGCAGTGCTGGGAAAGGAGCAGCTTGCTTTCTTTATGCCTTGTGAAGCACTGAAGGGACAAACTGGTCTCCTTGCCACTGCCAGGCCAGCGGGTGCAGCTCCCTTGCAGCACACGGGCTGTGTCAAGAGGTGCTGGGGCAGCCTGAAGGCACCAGCTCCGCTGGGCGAGGAAGTTACAATGTGAGCAGGCATCAAGAAAAAAGGCAAAGTGGAATGTGGCTTTACCTGCTCTGGGCAGTTGCCTTCATAGGCTTAATACAACCATGCAACAGCCACAACTGCTGAGTTTGAAATCAAGCAAAATCCCAAAGCAATTGCTGGATTTGTCAAATATTTGACTGCATTTGTATCCAAAAGTCTTTTGCCAAAAAAAATGGGCGTTTTGTTAAAGAACAGCCACACAGAGGCCGTCCTGGGCTGGAACCTGAACCAGGGCTTTATGATTTTTAAACAGGGCACCTAGTGCACCCCACAAAAGAGCCTCTGCTCTCTGCCGTGGAAGTACTGTCAGACTCCACAGCTTTGACGTGATCGAGGTCTCCATGCTGACTCCCAGCACATCACATTTTGGCACTGGGAGCAGAAGGGCAGGTTTTCATTTTCCACATAGAGATCGTCCAAGCTGAACTGTTAAACGAGCTCCTCGGGTTCTTCCTTTGAACCTCTTCCCACCCTTCACACATCCCAAGAACTACCATGAATCAAAGAGCCAGCAACAAAAGCAGCCCCAAGCATCTGCAGATTCTCCTTGAGAGAAACCTTCCCACTCGTGAAAAAACAGCTCTGTAATAAGCACATGGCCTCAAAAGCAGAGGGGAAAACCCTTTAAAACACAAAGCAGGAGTGGAGCCACTCGTGAAATCAGACTTGTTGATCAGAAACGCTGATCAGTCTGTGCAGGGAGCACCAAAGGCCTGAAAGAATGAATCTACCAAGCCACTGATATCATTGAAAACAGCTGGGATTTTAGAAGACAAGACAGTAGCCACATTAAAAAAAAAACCACACAAAAAAAAAAAAAAAACCAAAAATAAGGATAAAAAATTAAAAGATAGGCTCCTCAGTGGGTCTAGAACCAGCCATGTTTGCATTTCAGTGACCACCAGCACAAGCATCTCTGAGCTTCAAGGCTCAGCGTTGCAGGACAGACCCACCCAACCCGGAGCTGTCAGCCTCACGGCAGAGCTTTTGTTTCCCATTACCAGGTCTGTTATAGGAGCAGCTCAAGAGGGTGCAGGTTTGGTTTCAACAGCCTCTCTCTGCCAAGCATGAAAACAAGGACCTGAGTACCCCACTTGTGACTTCCTCTCACACTGAAAAGTCTTCCTAGTGCACCCTGGCACCCGATCTCATTAAAAGGGAAGAGAGGGAGCAGATGGAAACCAAAACCAGCTGTCAGCTGCCAACCACTGACCCCATCCAACTCCATCCCTCGCCCCACTGCGGCAGAGGCACAACTGGCTGCTCCTGGAATGACAACAACAAGGCCAGCAGGAGGCAAGGAGGATTTCAGGTGGGCAATAAACAGCAGGAGCAGATGAAATCTTGGTAAATAAGAGATCCTTTGTCAGGAAGAAATTCATCTGCAATCAGGAAAGACAACAAGTGAGGACTGTGCCACGTCCGGGACCATCCTGTCCCTGCAAACAGTGAGGAGCAGTGTCCTGGCTGGAACAGCCACCATGTCTCAAACCTCTCCAGCACGTCTCTGCCTCCAGGCACCAGCAAACCCAGCAGCAAAGTCCCAGTACATGAGCTGGGATCCCCAGCAGGGCCTGTGGGAATCACACTTCTATCTCACAGCCTCTAGTTCAAGTATTCAAGCACTCCAGGAAGCCTCAGCAGACCCAGGTGATGTCCTGTAAGCAAGAGCATAAGAGAAGGTACATATATCCACCACCCTTCCCTCCAAGGTGTTTGCTTCATTCCTATCCCCAGAGCATCCCACGTGAGCTCCACCACAGACACAGCCCTGACACTTTCCCTTACAAAACCGCACGGGAACTTCCAGGGCAACCAGGCCAGAGAAGAAACCTTCCCCATTTCCCGAACCAACCCAAAACTTTTTCCTCTTTCCTACAGATAGAAAAAAAAATCCCCCCCACGACAGAGGCAGCACCTAAGATGGACCAAGGGTGACACTGAAGGTCACAAATTTGCACTCATCTCATCACAGCTCTGCCAGGGACCAGGCAAGGTGTTTGATCTCACAGGGACTCAACTTTCCTACCTGCCAGGCCAGTCCAGCAATACAGATTTGGGAAAAGGCAAAGTCACAAGGACAAGCAAACAGCTCACATTCAACACGGTGCTGTGAATGCTGCAGAGAGGCTTAGCTATCCTCTCTGTCATCAGCCTCTCTGAGCAGCCTAGTGTTTTTCACAACATACAGAATAAACTTTCTTAGTAGAAAATGGTATCTTTTACCAGACTAACTTGATGGGAACAAAAAGTTTTACCGACAAACTTTACCTTCTCCATAACCTTACAGCATGTTGGCTAGATCAGCATTCCTTAAAGTATGTGCCTACAGCAGTCCTGAAAGGCAGAGAAAAAAGCATCTCAGCTTGGTGGATAGAACTGTGATGCAGATGATACTGCACAGGAGAATTAAGGTGTAAGTCTATTATGCATCAGATTTTCTCCAGTAACTGCCTACAAGCAGGGTCCTGTCCCACAGAAGACACGAGGCGTCACACTCCCCATTTGCTGTGGGCTTCGATGCCTGGCACATCTGCAGCCAGGTTACAGCTGCCTGCCTCCGGCCTTGGCCACCCACCTAAAACCCTTGAAGAGGGAAATGGAAGGGCACTGAGCATCCAGCTGGTGCCTTCAGCCCTCAGCATCCTCCATCTCTAAAGAAAAACAGAGCAGGGCAAGTAAAATCATGCCCAGGCACCAGGACCTTCTAGAGGCATCCATCAGCTGAACTTCTGACTGAGAAACAAATATCTAGGGTTTCCCTTTAGCTCAGCCTCAAGGCACATACCTTCTTTTAAACCCCCCCCGGCTGTTGCTCCCACCTTTTTAATCAGGAACTGGATGCTGATTTCTCCCAGACAGGTTCGCAATACCTCGCTGGGCTGAATGCAGAAAGATGGCTTCTGTTTAATTTTCCTATGACTAGAAGACAGAGGTTTCCAAACCTGTTTGGAAACATTTTTTTCCCTGTCTGGTCTCACCAGCGCTGGGAACTCCTTTTACAAATGATATCTCATTAAAGATACATCTGGTATTAACCAAGCCAGCTACATCAAACCTTCCCAAGGAATAGCTGGGCTGCAGGGGAACTGATGAACCTCCTTATGGAGCAGATCTGGGTAACCAGCCCAGCAAGGAGACTGGTCAGGAAGCCAGCTTGTCAGTAACACTTCTTCTCCACGAGCAAGAGCAGTGACAGCTTTGCAGGCTGACTCTGGGAGGCTCCAGCTGCTGGCAGAACACAGTTCCCTCCTCTGCTGGTTTGCAAGCCCTCCCTCCCCAGGCAGAGGCAGCAGATGAGGTAGCCAACCTCCCTTCAGACAGGACATCTGAGTCTATAATGGCAGCTTCGATCTCTGGGCTTAGCTTCCTTCCTCTCCACAGCTCAGAGAGCTTTTCTGCCTCGTTGGACACACTGGTCCCTCCCTGCCCTGAACTTGGGAGAGGGCCCTGGGGAGGTCAGACTGGCCCCTCCATGCTTTCAAGCTTGCTGGGCTGTATCTCTGTGCAATCACAGTCCCTGCACATAAGGGCAGCCCTTTTTTTAGTCTCTCTGGCAAAGTGAGCTGAAAAGCAGCTGAGGAGAAGGATTCACTTGGGACAGTCGGATTTCTCCTTCCCAGCGAGCAGCATTTGCAGGGCAGCAGACAAACTGGCTGACATTTGCCGAGAGCTCTGAAGGCACACAACCCTCCAGAAATGCCCATCATTAGTCCTGCTGTTCTTGGCCCACAAAGCTTGACTGTCTCCAACAAAAGCTACGACACAAAAGCACAACCCTTGCACACATCCTGTCTCCCTACTCTCGTCCTCCTTAACTGTCCCCTTGAGCCCACAGAAAAATTTCAAGGCCTAGAAACACCTGGTATGAAATGAAAACAAAGGTCAGATATCAAGTGCAACCCCTCCTGGGGATGTACGCCCAACAAGAAACCCTCTCTCATTATGGTCATAATCCAGGTAAGCCTGAAACAGCTGCTCTTGAGGAAAGAAGCAGTACAAGGAGCTCCTCCCCAGCACATCTCTCCCAGAGCCCTGCTTGGTCCCCGGGCAGGGCAGGGGCTGCTGCCAGCATGGGCTCCCTGCCTTCCCAAATTCCCCCCTCGACATTCCCACTTGCCCCAGGTCTGTGTACAGTTTCATCTGGACACTTCACAGCAACAGAAGCTGTCTTTCCAGTCAAATAAATTCATCTAGAAGAGAAAAGGCAGCTAGCATCTGCTCCCTGGCAGAGCTTGCAGCAGACAGCAATATTGCTACAATTCTCCATGTTTTACAATGATTTTTCTCTTCCTTTCACTCATAAAGCAAATTGCATGGGTCATCAGCAGTATCAGGTAGAGAAACATGGAAAAATTTAGGAGGAAGAGACTTTGGATGTCTCTGGTCCAACCCCTCTGCACAAAACAGACAATTTCAAAGTTAAAACAGATTGTGCAGGGATGCATCCAGCAGTGTGAAATATCTCCCAGGATGGAGATTCCCCACCTCTCTAGATCACAATAAACTTTTACCTGCCTTTAAAGTTACCAGATGTTTGTCCTCAGCTACAGCCTTTGTTTGGGAAGTGAACCTCAGCATGCGCCTTCAAAGTCCTTGGCTCCTGGAAAAGAAGAGAAAGTCTCCTGGTTTTTTAAGTAGCCATCTGCTGAGACCAAAATGCCAGTTGTTTCATACCAAAGATAAAAGCCAAAGCCAACGTACAGCAGAAAGGCAGGGAGGTCATTGACCTTGTGTATAGGAGTGCCAGATGTGCCATGGACCAATAATCCCATGGAAATAAAAGGTACCACTTGCCTTTAAATATGGGTGATTGCACCAAATTGGTGCAGACTTGTGTCTGCTCCAAGTACTTTAAAGTGCTAACGTCTGCCCTGGGGCCTTTTCAGTAAGAAGCCCTTGGAGACACAGGCTGCCAGACTTGTGCCAGCCAGAAGAGGAGAGGGCAGCATGTCAGTGATTCTGGCTGAACTGGTTCTTGTCACAAAGTTGGGAGGAAGAATTTGATTTTTTGGTATGTTGGGCTACATCTCTTTGTGTTTCTCTTTCCTGGAAAAACTAAAGGTGATGGTTGGAGCAGTGACACAGAAAGAGCACGTCCCAGTCTCAGTCAGGGTCACCTACGTTATAGGAATGGTAAGGTCTGGTCCCCCGAAGCCACCCGGAGCTCCCTGCAGTGGTAGGAGGGGGTTAACTGGGAAGCACCGATGCCTGTTCCACTTCCTGGTCTGTCAGCTGAGTACAGACAGAGCAAGTCAGAGATGGACATCCAGACAGACAGTTGCTTGTACAAACCAAAGTGTTTCAGCCAGAAAATACTGAGGAGAGGCCAGAGTCCCAAACAACGTGATAGTAGAGCATGTGGAAAAGGAGGAAAAGGGTTCCTGAAGCCCCCAAGGCCCACGAGGCAGGAAAAGTCAGAAAGCAGGTAGCATTCCTGAGAGTCAGGCCAGCTGTAAGTGAGCCCAGATCATGGGCTCAGAAAAGCAGAGCTGTAACTTGTACTGAGCGCCAAGATCTGCTCAGCTAAGCTATGCCAAACACTCAATAAAACAGCAGCTCTGGTTTGGTTTTTTTTTTTCCCACTGGATGAATAATCTTTTCTATCAGGATGCAGTCAGGAACCCAACTCCAGTTTGGCTGGGACAGCCTTTCCTCTGATCAGGAACCTGGAAATCTCAGCTCAGCCACTCACAAGTTTCTTGCTCGCAGGGAGACTGCTTATAACAGCGCAGCAGACTAAACACAACAAGCAGTCACTGCAAAAATCAAGGCAAACCCAGAGGTGTGCTTGCCAGCAGAGCATTTTAGTTGAGGGAGCAGAGCGAAGGATCCTTCTTTCACTGATCCCTTGAAAGTATGCAACTGCTTTCCATCACTCATCTCCACCCAGACTGAGAAGGCTGAAGGGGTTCAGTTCTTCCTGGAGTCAAGGCCAAATAACGGGCACTTGTCACCTCACATCTGCACTTGGGACTTACACAACCTCTGCCATAACACAGCGCAAAACCCAAAGTCTGTCCTAACACTTGATAACCACACCTAGAGGGCACAGCTCATGGAACAGCAGGACCAACCCTGAAACAGAGATCTGCCCAGGGCATGGGGGAGAACGCGGAGGAAGATGCAGTGCTGGAAGCACTGGGTTCCTGAAGCTAACAGCAGCACGGATGCAATCTAGACAAAAAGCTCTGCCTGTTGCATTCCCATTGAGTAATTAGTGGGAGGTTTAGCTTTCTGTATTTGTAAGATTGTCCTGTACCTTGCTAGAATATGGCTTGCTAGAGGGGTATGTCTCGTGCAGATCTGCAGTAGGGGATGTCCCAATTCACTCAGCCCTGGCAAATCAAAGCTGTATCCTAATGACAGAAAGCAGAGCTGAGCTGAGAGATGGGACCACTGTGAAAGCCACTGCCTGACGTCCAGGACAGAAGAGCAGAGGTCTCCAGTCTCCATCACAAGGGGCCACTCCCAAAGTGCCTCCTACCTTCTGGTCAGTACAGCCGTAACTTACAGAGCGGTGACATCTTTGAGAAAGGGTCCGAAACCTCCACTGCGAACAGCAGACGAGCCCCAGATGTCGTCAGCACAGGGTTGGCTGGATTATTCACAGCCAGGGAATCAGCTAAATGCAGTTTAACTCAGTTGCCTGCTTAATCCAGAGCACTTTTAAATCCCCATACACTGATCCAAGTTGCCAGAGGTATTT
Organism: Strix uralensis; assembly: GCF_047716275.1. Classification (NCBI taxonomy): domain Eukaryota; kingdom Metazoa; phylum Chordata; class Aves; order Strigiformes; family Strigidae; genus Strix; species Strix uralensis. The sequence goes on along the minus strand of NC_134012.1, from coordinate 9,283,534 downwards.
TAACCCCTGAGACCCCAAGATGCTAAACATTGGTTAAGAAAGCAATTTTAAATGTACAAATCGAATTTCCTTCAGTGTTTCAGTAACTGTGAATGAACTGCTCATCCATCCTGGCTACCAGCTCTTGCTACAAGGAGGATTCATTCGGCTCCATCTTGCTTAAAATACTGAGCTGAATCAGCAGATCCTGTCCTGGAGGAACAGGTAACCCTGCCCTGAACCTCTGTGCGTCACGCAGCCCCAATCTGCTGCTGCAGATTAAGGGCCAGAAGCAAAACACAAACAGGACAAAGAATAAATTGACAAACTGCTGGATTTGGAGGCCTGGTAGCCCCCTCCCAAAAGACATGTCCAAAGACACCTGGGCTAAAGGATTGTTCCTTCAAGTACAAGAGGTAATACAGTAAACCCTCTTGTTTTCTCCTGGATTTGGTCACCAGAGAGCTGCCCACCAGCCCCTGGACAGAAGAGCACACATCCTAATTAAGGGCAACATGTAAAAGCCCAAACCAACAAAAGTAGACCTTCATTGGTGGCATTTGGCAAGTGACAATGGTACAGCAGCTTGTGGTAACAGTTCTTTGAAGGGAAAGCCAGAGTTGATAGGCATCACCGCTGGAAGGCTCTTACAGAGGAGAGTGTTAAATAGCGTCAGCTGGAAGGTTTAAACATTGTCTGGGAAATGTCAAACACTGTCAAGATATCACAGAGCTCTCTGCAGCCAAGCCCCAGCGAGGGACTCCTGTGGGCTCATCTCTGAGAACACAGACTGATGGGCCACCAGCCCTGCCAACAGAAAACACCTTATTAGCAGCTGGTGCAGAGAATACAGTGCCCTCAAAACAACCAAACCAGCCAGGTCAGCCAACCCAGACACCCAGCATCTCCCCGCAGTACCTGCAGCCACAGCTGCAGCCCAGCCCTGCTGTCAGGAGTCCTCTCGGACTGGTCGGGTCAGCGCTCCCAGACTTCCAAACCCCGTCCTTCTGGGAGCTGCACTCAGCCCAGTTCAGGCAAAAAAAGATGAAGACACCCCTTAACTCGATTTGGAGACTTCCAGGAATTCTCCCACCTCAGGGAAAAGGAAATGGAACGAAATTTTTTGTTCAGTTTTTCCAAAGCAAAATAAAACCCAACCACTGCAGCAGCGAGACAGCTGTCACAGGAGTAGAGATCTTCAAAACTCTGAAATAAATAGTCTTGCCTCTGGCTTCCAGCTGCATGGGATTGCTTTATAGCACCTTACACAAAACCCACAATAAAATACCTCCAACAGGTTATCAAAGCAACAGCATTAAGGTTGTCCTCGGGATTAGGCATTGGCTTCTAAACCCCCCATTCTTTGGTACCTTCAGCAAACGGCCAGCTCTGATTCAACCCTCGCTTGGTTTTCTGAAAGGGTGACAAAAGCAGCTTCAGCAAGATCAGAGTCAGACCACAAAATCTGCTTCCTTTAGAGATCAGGCCCTGCTGTCTCTCAGCAGCTCAGATCCCCCTACAGCTGCTGGGCCTGCAGGAACTGAACAACTCGGGTCTGACCAGGGGACGAGGCAAAGCCTGGGGAAGAAGGCCAGCTGTGAAACAGTTTGACAGAGAAGAGGGGAGAGAGAAAATATGGGGCAATGGAGCTTCCAAAGGAGATCAAAAGAATCAGGGGTTCATGAACCCAATCCATGAACTAGAGGTTTTGTATCTGTACAGATGTTACTGTACTTGGAATGGCAGAACACTAAAATCCATTGCCCAGGGGGAACAGAGAAGCTTTGGAGATGAGCACAGAGCACAGCACTGCCAACTCTTTAACAGCCAGCAGAGCACACCTCCTCCCAGGGGTGGCCAGCTTTAACTGCCACACTGCTGCCAGTGAGGACAGGGGAGGAGAGTCAGGACAGCTGCAAAAAGTTCATGAGACTTCTCAAAGGGGAAAAAAAGGAAAGAAAAAATAACCAAGATCTTTTTACCAGGCTGTCTGTGACAAAAGCCATCAAAACATGAGAGTGGGTGATGGACAGTTGGGGAGAACAGTCAGGACTGGACAAAACAGACAGCATGAAATCAGAATGAAAATGAATATTCATCAAAAAAATCACTTAGTATTTGGCTTTGCCCGAGAGGTACCTCTGTGTCACAAGGTAAATATCCCATTCCGCTGCCCAGATGCAGATTTATTCCAACAGACAATTATTCCACTAACCAAGGGATTTCTACACAATAACCTCTGCAGCCTGAGGCAATGCAGCCGTGCATTTGAGTACATGCACACCCAGTGTGCGCAGGCTTGCAGCTGAAACCTTCCCATACTTCTCTCTTCATTGCTGCTGAAACATTTTGACTCCTCAACCCTACACTCTGGTTCTGCAACACTTCCCCATACAGTCAAACTACAGTTTCAGGCACATCCCATCGCCTGCCCAGGATGGAATCCCCAGAGTGTGACTGTTCCCAATTCCATTTTTCCCGTAGGAAACAATGCGATAGAGAGGAATGTGTGCAGGTGCCTCAGCAATGCACACAGCCGAACCACACAGGAACAGCTGGTGTGATGTGGAAGATGGTGAGACAGAAGTGAGACCTCTGGGGTTGTCAGCTGCCAGTTCAACACCTGGTAATGACAGAAGTAGTAGAGGAAATTCTAACTGCTTTTAATATACCAAGAAACAACTGCTACTTGCCTGAGCTTTAGAGTGGAAAATCCCTTTATAACACAAAATTAATCTTCATGATGTCCTGGTGACCCCGTGTGACCCATCTTCAAACAAATCACCATTCTGAAACATCTCAGCTGCTTCTCCTGTGACACTGAACACCTGACAACTCTTTCACTGCCAGTGGTCCTGCTGCCTCTCCTGATCCATCACATTTTCATCAACACCTTCAGATTCCTGCTGCTTAGCAAGGGCAATGAAGGATGAAGGAAAACAGGACCATGACAACAGTAACCAGAGCAGGGTATAAAATAACTGACAGCAGAGCTCTGAAACAGAAGGGACAGACAGCAAGGCATTACTGTGCACAAGCTTTCACAGTGCAGACGCAGTATAGACAGGGTAAGAATCTGCTCCCCAGCTCTGGAAAACCCAATCCCCTCAGCAGCAGCACTACTGACACCTGCAAGCTTCCTTCCTTAAGTTCTAAGGACAGAGGAGCATCACCTGGATCCAGATGCAGCCCACCTCTGACTACTGCCATTTTGAGGTGTTGCATTTTTCATATCAATCAGCAAGAACTTATAAAGCAAGATTTCAGTTAACTGTCCTAAAACCTAAATCCCCAACAGGAATTGCCTCAAAAGGTCGATCAGAGACGAGCTGGCTCCACCTGCTGCATCACCTCCCCTGACTACCACTCACAAAGCCCAAGACCTCCCCAGCCTGTCCCAGCCAGCGCCCCAGGAAGGTGCTGTCAGACCTCTCCGCTCCCCTGACAGCCCCCCGGCCAGCTCCCCGGCACAGGGCACATGCCAGCTGCAGGCCGCCAGCCAGCGTTAGGGACAGGGAGTCACTCCAGGAAAACTCACGTTTTCCCCAAAGACCAGGTTCTGCTCCGAGCCCGAGCTACCGCCGCGAGCCCACAGCACCCTGCCTCTCCGCAGCACCCGAGGGGTGCAAACCCCGACCCGGAGCAGACACCAGCCCTGTCCCACCTGCTTCACACGGCATCCCTGCAGCCACAGCCACCTCCTGAAAGGGGGGAACCTGCGAGAGCAGTTTTTAAATGTGTTTCCATGAAGACCAGGCAATTACAGAAACAGATTTCACAGGGAGAAAACCAGAGAAAAGGAGGAGGAGGAAGTCGGTCTGCCTGGCTACATGAAATTGGGACGAGAACAAGCAGAGATGCAGGGCAGAGCAGAACTGAACAGGAGCTTGAAAGCGACGGGAAGCAAAAACAGGCAAGATGAACTACACCGGTGTTCTGGACAGGAGCCTGGTTTTGTTTAAATCTTGATTAATTCTTCCTTATCAATTATTCTCATGATTAATTCTATTTCCACACAGGCATTTTGTCAACATTTAAGAAGATGCACAGGAGACCCCAGGAGGAGCCCCAACACTCACCTAGGAACGAGGTGACGATCTGCAGACCGACAGCACATCAGGCGGGACAAGCTTGCAAAGAAGAACGGTGGCAACCAGTTACATCACGTTTACAGCAATCCACAGCTACATGCAGTGAAAAGCAACTATTTAATGCAGAGCTGGTGCAGAGCAGAGAGGTGGAGATGAAGGAGCAGCTGACGGGGGAGGCTGAAGCAGTGCCACCCACGGCAGGAGCTCTGCCGGCTGTTTGCAGCCTGAGAGCAAGTGGTGCTGCCGGATTTCGCAACCAGAAGCACTCCCAGGATCCCAGCACACAGAAACTTGTCCTTTAATTACTTTTCAATTACTTCTTGTACCTTCATTGCGTGAGACTTCTGCTCTGCCTGCAGATGTCAAGAGATTCTTTTCTGAAAGCAGAGCAGGGTCGTTCCAACTTGAAAAAAACCCCAGGATTTGTCTTTTGGGAAAGGTGCAAATTAGAAGCTCTGCACAGAAACTGAGCTTTGTCCAGAAATCCAGAGGAGCAGCAGGGCTCTGCAAAGGGGCTGGGCTCCAGGACAGCCCCCCTTCTCACCCCGCCCCCCCCGCCCCCAGCTCTCCCAGCTCTCGCCCTCGGGCTTAATGCCGGTTTCTGATCAGCACCTCTTGGCTCTGGTGACTGGCACCCTCTGAAGCACCACTCTGAGGTGTTTCATCAGATTGAACCCACCCAACTCAAATCACCACAGAGAGCAGAAAATATTAACTGCGTCACTTCTTTCACACTTCAAGTAAAAATAAAGGACTAAAATTCACTTTCCCTGGGGTAACCTGACAGATAAACCCTGCAGACACAACAGACCCTTACAGACAGCAAAGACCCACCAAGTTCAAGGTAAAAGGACAAGCACAGTCACACATCAGAACGTCTGAACAGCCTGAACTGTGACAACAAACCTTTTTTTTTAAAAAAATCAGAACCATGAAAAAGTTTGGGTTTTTAGACCAAAGCTTCCCCTTCCCCGGCGATCCCACCACCCCCTCCAGGGAAATCAGCCCCAGCCCCTGCACTCACCCACTGCTAGGCCGGAGCCACCACCACTGGTGCTGGTGCTGGTGCTGGTGCTGGTGCTGCTGGTGCTGGTGCTGGTGCCACCTTTGCAGGAAGACTGTTCATTCAGCCATCCAGAACAAAGTGAGTGTTTTAAAAGGAGGAATTCCCACTTGCTGGGTGAACCAAACTCTCTTCCTGGAACATCCCTCAGTGCAGACCACAGAGAGCTGGAGGACCTCCTGCCTAGGCCGCCTCACTGCAGACCATAAACCCTCGCAGACTGTCAGCAGGAAGTAGGCCCTGTGGGGGCGAGGGGGACCCCCGGGGGGGCTCCAGCACGTTGTCCCTCCACAGCACCTGCCCACACTCCTGCCTGTGCCGTGAGGGGGGGATTGGGGACCCGGGGAGATTATTGGGGGGGGTGTTATTGGGGTTCTGTGGGAGTTGTGGGGGTTATTGGGGCCCTGGGGGGGGTTATTTGGATCCTAGAAGGAGTGTAATGGAGTCGGGGGGTGGGTTCCTGGAGGGGTTTGGGATGGTTATTGGGGTCCTTGGGGGGGTCTTGAGGGAGGTACTGGTGTCTGAGGTGGGGAGATTGGGGACGTCCTGGAGGGGGTTCTGGGGGAGGTACTGGGGTCCTGGGGGTGTTTTGAGGGAGGTATTGGTGAAGGGTCTTGATGCTTGGGGGGTGTTATTGGGGTCATGGGGGAATTCAGGGGGTTATTAGTGTCCGGGGGGGAGGGGGGGTTGTGTCTAATGGTCTCCTGGGGGTGGTTTCTGGGGGAGATATTGGGGTCCTGGGGGACAGTAATGGGGTGCAAGAAGGGTCCAGTGGGGGCTACTGGGGTACTGGGAGGGATCTTGTGGGGGATAAACCCCCCTATAACATTTCAAAATAACTCTTATATCCCCCATATACCCACAAACACCGCCATATCACCCCCAAAGCACCACCCGATATCCCCCCAAACCTCCCCATATTCCACCAAATCACCCCCAAAACCACCCATATCCCCCCAAATCACCCACCATATCCCCCCAACCCCTCCTGTATCCCCCATATCCCCCCAAAGCCCCCACATCCCCTAAATCACCACCAAAACCTCCCCATATGCCCCCAAACCCCCCATATCAACCCAACACCCCAAACCCTCCATATCTCCCCATATCCCCACAAGTCGTATCAAAACCTGCCCATTACACCCCAAAACCCCCACATACTTCCAAAGTCCCCCTTATATCCCTCATATCCCCCCAAACCCCCACATATCCCACCAATTCACCCCCAAATAAACCGTATACCCCAAAACACCCCCACATATCCCCCAAAAACCCCAAATCCCCAAATAGCTCTAAAACACCCCCATATCCCCCCATATCCCCCATATGACCCCAAAGCCACCCATATCCCAACAAATCACCCCAAAATTCCCCATATCCCCTAAATCACTCCCAAAACCTCCCCATATGCCCCCAAAACCCCCCATATCCCCCCAAATCCTCCCATATGCCCCCAAATCACCACTCCATATCCACCCAAACACACCCATATCCCAATAAATCACCCCCAAAAAACCCATATCCCCCCAAATCACCCCAAAACACCCTTATATCCCCTAAATGAAACCCAAAACTTCCCCATATCCCCCCAAACCCCCATATCTCCCCAAATCCGCCCTGATCACCTCAAAACCTCCCCATATCACTTCAAAACCCCCCATAGTCTTCAAAATAACCCTTATATCCCCCATATCCCCCAAAAATCACCCACCATATCCACCCAAATCCCCGATATCCTCCCAAATAACCCTCCATATCCCCCAAACCCCCCCAAATCCCTCCTAAATCCCCCATATCTCCCCAAATACCCCCAAAATCACCTCAAAACCTGCCCATATCCCTCCAAACCCCCATATATACCCCAAATCACCCCCCCATCCCCTCAAACCACCATACCCCCCAAATCACTCCCCAAACCCTCCTATCCCCTCAAACCACCATACCCCCCAAACCACCCCAAAACCCCCCATATACCCTAAATCACCCCCAAAACCTCCCCATATGCCCCCAAGCCCCCCATATCATCCCAAATCAGCCCATGTACCCCAAATCACCCCAAAACTTCCCCAAACACCCCCGTGACCAACCTCCACTCCAGTGACCCCAACACATACCAGGGTACCCCCTGGACACCTGGGTTCCCTCAGAGTGGGGCTGGGGACTCCCCAGGTGCCTGGTTCCTCCCAAGACACCCCTCTCTGTCACTCTGTGTGTGTGTGTGTGTGTGTGTGTGTGTGTGTGTCCCAGGCACCATCATGACGAGGGCTGCGGGACCAGTTCAGGCTCGACGAGCTGCAGGCTTTAGTCCCCTGCCATGTACAATCCACACAACCGTCGGATGGTGTGTGGCCCAGGACAGGGGTTGGAATCACACCGAGCACCAAGCGGCCCCGCAAGCAGGGGGGGAATTGCCCCACCACAGCTGCTTCTCCCCTCTCGTGTAGACTCATGAGGACAAAGCCCGCACATCTTGTTCAATAGTTACTATAGTGTTCACAGTCACGTCCTTGGAGAGGCTTGAAAAAACCACGCCTGGATTAAGGCCAAGCACACAAGTATTTCCATAGCAGTTTTAGATAGGACCAGGTACCCTGAACGTATTATTATATTGGATGAGAAAAGGGGCTCCTGTGTTCATGGAGGTGCTGGGAATGCCACAGCACGTCCTGGAAACATGAAGGAACGAAGGTCATTGGAACTAGGCGTCAGCATGGAGTCAGCAGGAGAAACCCTGCTGGCCCCACCTAATAACCTTCTGTGGTGAAATGACTGGCTGGGGAGACGAGAGGAGTGTGGTGGCCACTGTCCACCCAGACGTGAGGAAGGCTTTCCGCAGCGTCTGCCAGAATAGCCCCGTGGAGACGCTGAAGCAGCGTGGGCTGGCTGAGGAGAGGGGGAGGTGGGTAGAAAATGGCTGACCAGCCAAGGCCAGAGGGTGGTGAGCAGCGGCACCAAGTGCAGCTGGAGCCCGGGAGCCAGCGGGGAAGCCCAAGGCAAGAGGCATTGCCAGCAGGTGGAGGGAGGGGGGGTCCTTCCCTCTGCTCCGTCCTGCGCTGGGCTCCCCAGGGCAAGAGAGGCGGGGCCATGCTAGAGAGGCGGGGCCATGCTGGAGAGAACGCCCAGCCCGTGGCCCCTCCCACTGTCCGTTGGGGTCGGGCTGTCAGTCATTTGGAGCCAACAGCCCCCAGCTCCGGCAGCACGGAGCTGTGCTGGCCCGGAGCGGCACTGGGAGGAGGCAGGGTCTGGCTGAGCAGTGCTGACCAGGCTCCGGCAACCCGCTTCCCATCCTCGCTGTCACCGTCTGGGCCGCATCCTTGGTGCACAGCGAGGGTCCTCCTGTCCCGGGCAGGATGGGCCAGGCCAACGGCTGCTGCGGCTCCAGGTGGGCTCCCCCCGTGGCTTGGGGACAGAGGGGCACGGCCAGGCCCCGCAGCAGCGGCCTTTCTGATGCCTGCCGTGCTCTGCTCCGCAGGGACGCTCTCGCCGATGCAGACATGGTGCTGAGCGCAGACGTGTAGCTGACCCGGGGCTGCAAGAGGAGCGAGAGGCGCCTTCTCCTCCTCCAGGAGGAACTGGTGGTCACCAAGCTGCGGTAAGACCCTCCAACCTAGCTGCCCTTGCCCCATCCCTGGCCCTGGCTGAAGGGCTGGGACACCATGGCCCCCGGCCCTGGGACCTGTGTGCTGGATGCACCAATGCCCGTCCCAAGGGTAGGGGGGGAGCAGGGCTCTGCCCGGGGGGGGCACCCCAAGGAGGCCACCTCCAGCTCACTGCCTGCCTCTGCTCTCTGCAGAGGTGGCACCACCCTGCGCCCACAGCTCCGCCTGGCCCTGGACCAGCTGTGGGTGCTGAGTGACGGGAAGGAGGCGGCATGGGAGGAAGAGGTGGAGGGTGTCGGCAGCCGCGAGGAGAGGAGCTCCCTCATCTTCCTCTGGCCCAGGGGCTCCTGCACTGCCACTTTCGGGTGAGTCGTGGTGCCACATCCCACGGCCGGGCAGGAGAGGTTCCTGTGAAGGGCCTCTGCCCTCCGTGCAGAGCCTGGGCAGAGAGCGGACAGCACGCCGGCAGGGAGGGATGGGGGACATTTCTGCGTCCTGCATCCCCTGGTCACCTTTTGATCCCCAGAAGGGAAGGGCCAAAGCAGGTGCTGTGGCAGGACAGAGGGAGCCAGGGTCTGGGCAGTGTCTCTGTCCCGCCCCACGGGGCTTCGTCCTGCCCCTGTGTCCTTCCCCACGGGGCAGGGCTGTGCAGGCATCCGCCTCTGCCCACGGGCTGGGGGGCAGCGGGGCCTGACACTGTTTCTCCTCTTGCTGCAGCTCCCAGGCGCAGAAGGAGCTGTGGGTGCATACATTGCTGGGGTAAGCTGGGGGGTGCTGCAGGCACAGCCAGATGGGGGAACACAGCTCCCCAGCTGGGGAGAGGTGCCTCCGCGGCTGCAGGCAGCTCGCGGGGAGAGCTGCCTGATGAGAGAGAAGAGGGGGCTTGGGGCTCACCCAGCTCTCTCCCTGTCCCTTCCTGGTGCACAGGACACCCGACGGAGCCAAGAAGCCCCGAGTAAACCTTGTCCCGTCACTCAAGCTCCTGGAGAAGGAACTGAGCCGCCGCCATGCCGTGAGTGTCTCTCTGGCCTGGGCGCTGTCCCCAGCACTGCTCCTCCAGCCTAGCAGCACAGGCATCACTGCTCACCTTCTGCCACTGCTTCTCTCTTGCCAGGGGAGGCTGTTCAGCACCAGGAGCCTGGAGAGGCTGGTGGAGGGCCAGGCAGAGGTGAGAACGGCTGCCTTTCCCCTCTGGCTGTGCTGGGGTGCAGGGATGGGCGTGCAGTGGGGTGAGCTTGCGAGGGAGGGAGGGAGAGAGGGTCCCTTGGTGCAATTCAGGGAGTGGGGAGGGTTGAGGAGCCACCAGGAATGCCGGCATATCCTCGCTGGTGGCACTGGGAGGAAACCTGCCACACGGGGCAGAGGGCCCGTGAGGGCAGCGGGTCCCCACTCCGCGGTGCTCAGGCTGCTGGTGCCGGGTTCTTGCAGGCTGATCTCAAGCAAGGGCCTCCAACGGTCCCGTCTAGCAGTGAAGGGGACTTTGCCACTCACCAGGTGAGTTTGGGAAAAAAAAGCCCCTCCTGCAAGCGGCTGGGCTGTGCTCACGTGTCCCTTGAGTGTCCTCATGCAGGTTGGGCAGCCCGAGGGAGGACATCAGCTGGAGGAGGAAGGACAGCGCTGGGCAGCGGCCGATGGATGTGGCTCTGCAGGGACACACAGCCTCTGGTGCTGCCCACAGCCTGGAGGAGGACAGGGCCAGGACTGGGCCAGGCTGTCCCAGGCTTCCAGGAGCCCCTGAGCCGGAGCTGTTGAGCTGGAGCCATGGTTCCAGCTGCCGGCTCCCTGCCTGTCCTGCCACACTGCTCAGCACGGTGCTGCAGGCAGGGCAGGGCAGGGCAGGGCAGGCTCCGGGAGCACTGGCCTGGCGGCATCCACTGACGGGCTCTTGCTCTTTTCCTTTGCAACAGGAGGGATCAGCAGCAGCAGCAGCAGTAGCAGGAGGAGGAGGCGGGGGCTGCCCTGGCCCTTTGGTCTGCGGCGGAGCCCGGCCGCTGCCCCGGCGCCAGGGCAGGCGGGCTCCGGCTGCAGCAGGGTGCTCTTTGGGCAGCCCCTGGCAGCCCTCTGCGGGGAGGATGGCACACTGCCCCGGCCCATCCAGGTCAGCCAGCCTGTCCAGGGGGTCCCCAGCCCTCCCTCCACAGGCTCCGGAGGGGCAGCGGGTGTCCCCAAGAGCTCCGGGGATGGGGCACTGGGCTCTTCACCCCCAGCACGGACCCAGCTCTGGGGCAGTGCTCTGGCCACTGCTGCTGGAAGGCGGCTCCTCAGCCATGCAGCTGTCCTCCTGCCTGTCCTGCAGGAGCTGCTGGCTGTGCTGCAGCAGGAAGGACCGTCGACGGAGGGGATATTCCGCAGAGCCGCCGGTGGGACAGAGCTTCGGGAGCTGCGGGAGGCCTTGGACTGCGGCGCAGACGTCGACCTGGGAAGCCAGCCCGCGCTGCTGCTGGCCGCCATCCTGAAGGTGAGCGCTTCTGCCCTGCGGCTGGAGGAGCTCCTGGCTGGCCCCGAGTGTTCAAAGGCTCACCTGGAGCCCTGGGCCTTGCAGGACTTCCTCCGGAGCATCCCCTGCAAGCTCCTCGTGACCGACCTCTACGAGGACTGGATGGCGGCGATGCAGAAGGCCAGCAGGGAGGAGAAGATCAGGGAGCTGAGAGCGTAAGTGTGGGCAGCAGCCTGCCTGTTGAGCAGGAGCCCTGACCGCTGGCCCAGAGCACCTGGAAAGCTGCGCTGGCTCCCACCGGCCTCGGGCGAGTCTGGGGAACGCTGTGGGCAACATCTGCTTTATTAGCGCCGTGTTCCTGTTCCCCCAGGGTGGCCGAGAAGTTGCCTGCAGCCAACCTCCTCCTCCTGAAGCGGCTGCTGTCCCTCCTCCAGCACATCAGCCACCATGCAGCCACCAGCAGGATGGGCTGCAGCAACCTGGCCGTCTGCATTGGGCCAAACCTACTGAGCCCAGCCCATGCGGACCTGCTCCTGCTGGAGGCCATGCTGGAGGTCACCCACAAGGTACACATCCCACCCGCTGGGGCAGCCTTCCCGGCCCACCAGCGCTTGGCTGCGCAGAGGGCTCTGCAGGCCTCCTCCCACCAGCAAATGCTGTCGGGGTGGCTGCCTGGAGGAGCAGCCCCACAGCCACAGGCTCTGGGCAGGAGCAGGGGGCAGGGGTGGGAAAGGCTGCTTGGTCCCTTGTCAGGCAGCAGGATTGAGACCCACCGTTTGATGTGTGCAGGTGAATGTGCTGGTGGAGTTTCTGGTGGAGAACTGCAGGGAGCTCTTTGAGGAGGAAGCGGGCAGCCTTTCCAGCCCAGCAGACAAGGAGCTGCCAGCCCCCCTGGAGAGATTCAGAGGTGAGAGGGGGGGACTGAGGGTTGGCACCGGCTGGGGCTTGGGACACCAGAAACCTCCGTGTTGCTTCTGACAGGGCTGGGCATCGGGTGTTGTCCTCTCAGCCTCGCTTGTCCTGTGGCCTCTCTTTGGCCACTGCTCTCCAAACATGAATGTTTTCCTCTGCAGGATGAGCTGAAGCCTGCAGACAGGGCATCGGAGGGCTGACCACAGAAGTGTAGGGCTTTGGGTGGGGGTTGCTTTAGCTCTGTTTGCTTCCAAGAAGTCACCATGTTGCACATGCTTTTGCTTTCTAGACCTGAGTTTGGAAGAGAAAAGTGTCCCTACAGGCAAAGTGGACACTGAGCACCGGGCAGAAGCTTTGCTGCATGCACCCCCCTCTCTGCTCGGTGTCCTCACGGAAACCGGTGGGAGATGCGGCGGTGGAGTCTGAAGTGGGAGAGGTACGTCAGCTCCCCAAACACGGTGACAGCGTGTCTGGTGTAGGAGGGGAGTTGCTGCTGTGCCTCTGCCTGGCAGTAGAGCTGGTGTGGGTTTGGGTTATTCCTCCACCCCTTGGGATGATACATAGCAAGGGAAATCAGCAAGGTTGTGTCTCAAATGCACTTGGCAGGTGCTTAATCAAACCAAAGGCCCACAAAATGCCCACAAAGAGGCAGAGGGGAGCAGCTGTCAACTTCAGGGGGGTTTTGCTCAGGCCCTACTTCATCAGAGCTTCCTCAGGTCTATTTGGGGGTCAGCAGGGCGACTGTGTGAACTGTGGCTGATGCAAACCAGCCCAAGGCATCTCCTCTGGAGATCTCAGGTACCAATTTAGCAAAGAGTCGCTTACCACTCCAGGTCACCCCTTGCCACATGCCAACTGTGACATTTCTGGTTTAGGCACCACCAGCTTTGCCTCCAGCTACCCCCGAGAGCATGGCAGACTCCCTGGGGCGCCCAGAACAACTGGCCAGGTTTCCAGAGGAAAGAAGGTAAAATGAGGTCGCTTTGGTTAAAATCAGAACTGACTCCAGTGGGTCGTGGCTTTCCCTATCTAATCCCACTGTGGGATGGAAAGGTTTGCAGGCTCTGCCCAGGATGAGGAGAAGAAGAGGAGCCGGAAGAGAAGAGAGACCTGGGGAGAAGAGAGCGAAAGCTGCGCGGAAAAGAAGAGGAGGAAGAGAGAAGGTGCTTCTGGCGACGGACCAGCGAAAAGACGCAGGAAGGCGCAGCAGGTCAGGCAGCCCAGGTGCGTGCCAGGCTCTCTGCCCATCTTTCACACCTCTCCACACTCCTCTGCGTCAGCCCAACGCGCTGGCGAGGGACAGCGAGGGACGGTGCTGCGTGGGGTCTGGAAATAACTCCCTGGCAGGGCCCAGGGGCTCCCAGCCGAGCCCTGCGGCATGGCACAGGGGCACTGCGCGTCTCTGCGCGCTCGGGGCTCGAAGGGCATTGCCCGGGGGACGAGGCACCAGAGCCACCCCGTAGCCAGCGCCAGCAACAGCTCTCTGCTCTGGGCCGTCAGCAATTCCTCACACACAGTGTTCCCCAGAGAGGGCAGCACAACCCTGCCTCTTCCTGCCACCAGGGATTCACCAGAGCTTTCTGACTCTGTCCTTGCAGGTGCCGATTCATTGTCACCGCCTGATCCGCTGACTTTGGGGCCCCCAGCGTTGCTGTTTGCAATAAAAAGTTGTTTTCTCTCTTGTGACCGAGTCTGCCACAAGACATTCTGGAGTGGGGGCTGTTGTTCTGTGATGGATCCTGGGGGAGGAGTTTGGGATGGTCCCTTGTCCCAGCACCCTTCCCAGTGGGCGTCAGGGCTGAGTCGAGGTGCTGTAGGGGGGAAACCCAAGCCCAGAGTCACGCAGGAGGGTGGACGTTGGACGGAGCAAGTGACAAGAACAGTGACAAGTCGGTATCACTCAATCTAAACATAGCTGTCCCCAACCCCCCTGACACCTGAGGATGAACTGGGACACAAGGGGGTTTATTTTCTGCCAAATTACCCTTTAATGTGACAGGTGTCAATGTTGGGGACACTCCAGGGATGGAGACGTCACCACAGACACCCTGGGGACATCCTTGTCCCCTCCCAGTTGAGGGCCATCAAAGTGGGGTGCACCCCAGGGATGGGGATGTCCCCAAGAGCCAGCTTGGGGTCTCCTGTGTCCCCTCAAAGTCATGGGATATCAACGTGGGGGACACCCCGAGGATGGGAGCATCACTAAAAGCCACCTTGGGGTCCCTCAAGGTCATGGGGCATCAACGTGAGGGACACCTCATGGATGGGAATGTCCCCAAGAGCCCCCTTGGTGTCCCCATGTCCCCTCCCATGCCCAGGGTGATGATTTGGGGACCTTCAGGAGACCCTGAGTGGTGTGTGGGGGGTGTCCCCATGGCCCCCCAGGGTGTCCCTGTGTCCCCCATCCTGGTCGATGCCGTGGATGTACAAGTGGAGGCTTTTGGTGGGATTCCTCATCAGCCTGGTGTTGTCCCCTTCCTGGGGGATGGGGGGGGGACACACGGGTGACAACAGGCTCCCCAAATCTGAGGGGAGTGGTTGTGGGGGTCACTGGGACACCCCGCCTTCCCAGGTATCCTTGAGAGTTTGGGAGTGCAGGGACAGGGGTGTGGCATCGGTGGGACCCCCCCCAAAAACACTGCAGGGGATGGTGGGGACAGCAGGGACACAGTGTGTGGGGCAATGGGGGGGTGTGTGGGGGGGTGACAGTTCTGGGCCCCCCCAAAGCCCCTGCAGGGGAAAGTAGGGATGTGGAGGAGGGGGTTGGGGGTCCCAGTGGGGGAACTGGGGGTGCAGGAGGAGGGGTGACATCACTGGAACCTCCCTCAGACCCCTGCAGGGGACAGTAGGGATGGGGGCTCCCAAATAGGGAACTGAGGGTCTCTGGGAGGTTAAGGTGGAGTCCTCCCAGTTTTGGGGGATCCTGGGGAGGTTTTGGTGGTCCCAGAGGGGCTTAGGGGTCCCAGAGGGTTGACGGGGGTCCCCCTGATTTTGGGGAGCCTCGGGGATTTTGGGGGTCCTAGGGGGAGTTTGAGGGGGTCCCCACTATTTTGGGGGGCTTGGGGGGGAGTTGGTGGTTCCAAGGGGACAAGACTGCTCGGGAAGAAAAAAGAAGCTCTTCTCTTCAGCACCAACCCTCTGCGCACCACCCACCACCCCCAAAAAAGCGCCCTCCTTCCCTGTTCCCCCTTCCTCCTTCATTCTGCAAAGCTGTGTGGCAGCGACGTTATGATGAAGTGATAAAGAGCTCACTTTGGAGCTGGAGGAGGAAAAAACCACAGAGTCCTCTCAGGTCTCATTTCAAGGACTCAGAAACCTTAAAACATGCAGAGGGAATCTACTTGCTGCATCCCGAGTTTGTCAGCAACCTCCTGCTATTTCTTCGCCAAACACTCCTGCAAACTAACCTGTGGCATATTTTCTTAGGTGTGTGTCTTTAATAACCATTGCCTCTTTTTACCTTTCCTGATTTTTTCTTATCTTTAATTTCTTGAGCTTTCTGATTCACACAATACGAGACAGAAAGCACAGAAGCAAGCTCTCTGCTGTATTGACCAACCAAGTCAATTTCCAGTGACCTGACATGGCTTGTAATATACAACACACCTAATTAAAGACACACCAAGCCAGGTCTCTTTCTATCCTATGTTGTTTATTGTTTGAAATCATGTCTTAATATTTTTTACATTTCATAAATATATTACTAAATTGTAGGACTAAAAATAAAACCATTATAATAAGCTCAATTGAGTTAGAATTCAACAGCACTGTCAAAGTCAGGAGCAGGGGCAGGAAGAACGTGATCTTCCCTCACACTGGGTGTGTGAACTTCTAGATGGAGACTTGGACCTTAAAAGAAAACACAACACAAAAACAAAATAAGTAAAGTTAATTCTAAGCAGTCACTCTCCCCATTTATTTCCTCCAAATTTGTTTTGGTTTTTGACTCTCCATATGCTCCTGTCAAAGCTTCTTTCAGCTGCTGACATACTACTACTGCAAATTGAAGAACTTGCCAACATGTAACAGTTTCTGCTTACAAGACAGAACAGCCACTGCTTTGTTAGTGCAAAAACATACAGGAAGGGAACCTCTATTTCCATGGGCTTCTATCACATGTAACACCATGTCACTACTTATTTGGCAGTTTGTACAGGATGCAAAATACTGGTACTGCAATCTTACCTACAGGACCATTTAACCCACACTTCTAGCCCAGAGGTCCTAGACAAATTTTCACATACCTCTGGCTCTAACCAAGGGCAGTGGCTGCACTGCAGGAAAATTAATTTCTAAAAGCTTCTGAAGTCAGCCTCTAGTGATAGGACTCAACGCTCTTACTGTAGGAAAGATGCTGACAGCATTACTAAGAGAGAGCTATTCAGACTCCTGCCCAAGTGAATTCTGGGCACAGAAAACATCAGCTACCCCGAGTCTTTTCTTCACAATCTTTTCTTTCATTATTTTTAAAGAACCATTTCACATTATTCCGCATATGTTCATTAGCATCGTTCCTCCTCTCAAAGTCCTTCACCCATTTAAGATTTCCTTACAAACAAGTCTGATCTTTTAGTTCCTAAGAAAAAATGATCAACATCAAGAAATTCCTAGGAAAGCCACCGGTTTGCAGTCCAGCGTGACATCTCCCCGTGTACCCGCAGGAGATAAACAAAAGAGGAGCTGAAGACAATTTATCTCCCATATCTCCTCCCAAGTGCTTTGAGGTAACGGTTACACTCAGAACAGGGAGACACAGAAAATCCAGCAACTAGACCTCTTCAGGTTCTGGCCTCCTCACGGCTGTCAGGAGGTGAAGGGTATCACTGCAGAGAAGCTTTAGTGAAAGAGACACCTGCTCCTCAGCAACTGCTGCCAAACTGTAACTCTCAGTCAACTGTAATCTCTGATGTAGCTGAGCTAGTAACCTACATACGGAACTCCTCTCCCTCCTAACCCCTGGAATCACCCCATCCATCTGGAGAGGGGCAGTGAAGATCCTCCTGATTCCTCTAGCGAGCTGGCTTCTCCGTTACAGACATGTAAAGCAGTTACCTGGAAAACGAACGCCTGCGCTCCTTTGGAGTCTTTTTATATTCCATCCATTCCTGAATCATCTGTAAACTCATGAAGTCTGGACTTTTCATTTCCCTGTTAAAAGAAGTTTGACCTTTATTACAATTACAGCTTGACCTTTATCACAAAAAGGCACCAAGAAACAAAACATGGCCAATATGAGAAAATGCATACTGCTTGCAGATGCAAAGGTGGACGTGCTGTTTAAGCAAAACCAGTTTAGAATTCCTACAAGTCTTAGGGAAAGTTTTAGGCTGACATTCGTCTTGTTTTAGTTTTGCATGTTCACCATCTCCACCGAGAAAGTCTATTGGAGAAAACACTCTGTCAGTTTTGCTGATGTCAGATGCACTCGAGTGTAACTGCCGTCCGACAGGCCATCGAAACACAAACATGAAAAACAGCCCAACTTCACTGAGTCAAGCCCCCACTCTTCTTTAAGTCTCGTTGTTCTCTGTCAAACTCCTCCCTAGACAAGGGAGGCCAAAGGCACCCTGCTTGTGTCAGAAATCGCAGCAGGACCAGGGCAGCGACAGTCCCCCTGTCCGCGGCTCTGGTGAGGTTTTTTTCCAACCTCAGTGATTCTACAATTCTCCAAAAGAGGTTTTTGTGTCATTGGGATGGCATGTGAATAAGCCATTGGAACTGCTTCTGGTCCTCAAGCTGGTGACGTGTCTGCAGGAGCTGGGGGATATCCTGGAGAAGGGAGAGTGCACCCAGCAGACGGAGGCTGCCCAGGTGGAAACTGAGGAGGAAACGGTTGTGGTGGTACCCCTGGGGGAAGAGGACGTGCGGGCAGTGGTGGAGGATACAAGGGAGGTGGAGGCACAGGCACAGAGAGCGGTGTTAATGCTGGTAGTGTTGGGGCTTGAGTCCTCTGGGTACGTTCACTGTGCGGGCGTCCGCGATTTGAGCTTCTAAAGTAACGCCAAAACACGAGTCACTCTTTGTTACACTCTGCCCTGATTTTAAAGAGGAAAGCGAATGGAGGAGGAGCGTGGTGGCGAGCACTTCTTGTTCTCAACTGAAGCATTTTTCTCCCCGCTTTTTGTTCATTTGAGACTACGCTCATTTCTTGGTCCTCAGACTTGCCTTGCACATCGTCACTCCCAGCAAATCCCTCAGTCTCCCCTTCTTATGGTCAGTTTGGCAACTGTGGCTGGAGGCTGCCCGTGCTAAAAGAGACACGTGCCAAGCGCTCCTCTGACACACCTTGACACCCTTAATACTTCACAGTTCTGATCTTCAAAGTACTGCACAGACATTAACTCATCTTCTCTCAAACTTCTTTTAACATCTTCCGCACACGCTTCCTAGGTTGTTGCCTCATGGTGACAGCTTTGGCCTGTTCTTGGCCCTGAATTGTTATTTTTTGCTTACTGAACTTGAGGTTTTAGACAATCTGTGGGATGGACCCTGGTTTTTGTTCTGACTTATTTTTAAGATTTTATACACACAGTGCACCCTTACAATCTCTCTATAACAAATAGATACCAAAAGGAAGGACTAACCTGACGCTGCAATAAACCAAAAGAGACTCCTCTCTCTCCAACCAAGAGAAAGCAGCTTGGCTATTTGAGATGACTAAGTAGTAAAATAACAGCGTTGCCTTTTCCAGTAGTTTGCTCAATCAGTATTAGCTAAGTTGTTAAAAAAAGAATATTGGAGACTGATTTCTATTGGGAAATCAATTTCTTCAGCCCTATTCAGCCAGTAACCAAGAGGGTGCCTTTCCATCTGATCCTTTAATTATGTTTCATTTTTACATGTAATTATGATTTCATCACAAAGACTTCATTCTTCAGAGTCCTCTTTTCAATCATGTACTGGAGTTTTATTTTAAATAATCTTCCTGAGAGCACAGATCCCCTTTGTGAAGGCCAATTCAAATTAAGCCATTTTAAAATTAATTACCACATGTATTCTCCACAACGATCTGTGCATACTTATTCCCTTATAAATCAGCTGTTGTGTCCGTTATGTGTCACGGCCTCATTTAACAGGTTACAAGCAGCAATATATTGAATTTCTGTAGCATACTTACACTTCCCAGTCTGGTCTGCCACTCGCCGAGGAAATTTTGCCAGCTCTCATTGGATGACCTTTTGGCATGGGGGGAGAAAAAAAAATCCCCTTCAGTTTACCTGAAGAGAATTTTTTAACAGAAATTTGTAAGTTACGGTTACTTACCAGTTGTGGGTACTGATCGTCCTTGGTACCCCAGAAGACTCGGCAATGCTGGCCGTCTCAGTGCAGGAACCTGATAGCCCTTGTGAATCAGTGCAAACAGTTGGAAAATAAGCTCTACTAAAACACAAGAATCACTGCATATGGTGGAAGAAAACCTGCCTTCTCTTCCCAGAAACCAGGGATTGACAGGGGGGAAGATTGGGGACGTTCCGTGGCAGCCACCAGCACAGCAGGAGGGTTCAGAGCCACGCGTGCTGGTGGAGGTGCTGGTGGCTGCTGCTGCTGCTGCCTGTGCATATGGATCCTCTGTGCATAACCAGTTCCATTTTTGAAGTTGTTCACAGTCTAGAGGCAGAAAAACATTTACAAAGAGGTAACATGAACCTTCTGTATCTCTAGGAACAAAAGCCTCCACAGAGTAAAATTACTTGTGTATTCCCATATATACTATCCATCCTAAAATAAACCAACATACGGATATATTCAGATTAGATCTAAGGAAGAAATTCCTCCCTGTGAGGGTGGTGAGGCCCTGGCACAGGTTGCCCAGAGAAGCTGTGGGTGCCCCCTCCCTGGAAGGGTTCAAGGCCAGGATGGACGGGCCTTTGGGCAACCTGGGCTAGTGGAAGGGGTCCCTGCCCGGGGCAGGGGGGTGGGACTGGATGGGCTTTACGTTCCCTTCCAAGCCAAACCCTTCTGTGATACATGAACGCATCCCATTAAACACTGACATTAATGATTGGTAACTCAGAGTATCTATATGTAAAGTACTTCAGTGTTAACACTGAATTTGAAACTGAGGCAATCCTGTTAAGTTTCTGGTAAAATGTGCTGTTGGGGTGCAAGCTTTGTGGAGAAATCCTCTTGCACCCCGGCGCCGGAGTAAACATACCTGCTTTATAACTCTATTCGAGTTGTAGAGTCTGTTTCTGTGAATCAGGTCAAACAGAAATTCTGGGGTAAAACTGGGGGATTTGGTGGTCAAACATCGATCTGGAGACCAAGGGCCATTTTGGGGTGAAAAGGGGGGGTTGGGGATCAGGGGGACTCACCCCGCAGCACCCAGGTGAGGGTGGCCCCGGTGATGGTGGAGGCGCCGTCCCCCACTCCCACGGCATCCCAGCACTGGTACTGGAGGTAGTCGGGGCTGACTCTCTTGGGGTACCCCTGGAGTAGCAGCACCCGTGGAGGGGGGTGGGGGACAGGTACCCCTGGGACACCCAGGAATCCCAAATCCCCCCTGCAACCCACCCAAACTGCATTTGCAACCCCCAGGTCCCTCCAAAACACCCTCACCCCCTCCAAACCCCCCCAACCTCATTAGTGCCACCCCCAGATCCTATTGGCCCTCCAGTTCTCAATTTTACCCCCCCAAAACCCCAAATATCTACCCCAGGACCCTACCAGCCCACCCCCAGGACTCCCCTAAGTCTCATTACCCCCCCAGGAGACCCCCAGTACCCCAATAACACCCCCCAAGCACCAAGACCCTCCGCCAGACCCAAATACCTCCCTCACGACACCCCCAGGACCCCAATACCTCTCCCGGAACCCCCACCAGGATGTCACCAATCCACCCCCCTCAGACACCAGTATCTCCCTCAAGACCCCCCCCCCGAGGACCCCAATAATGCTCCCAAACTCCTCCAGGACCCCCATCCAACCACAACTCCATTACACTGCCTCTAGAATCCAAATAACCCCCCAGGACACCAATAACCCCCACAACTCCCACAGAACCCCAATAACACCCCCCCAAGAATCCCCCCGGGTCCCCAATCCCCCCCTCACGGCACAGGCAGGAGTGTGGGCAGGTGCTGGGCGGGGACAACGTGCTGGAGCCCCCCCGGGGGTCCCCCTCGCCCCCACAGGGCCTACTTCCTGCTGACAGTCTGCGAGGGCTTATGGTCTGCAGTGAGGCGGCCTAGGCAGGAGGTCCTCCAGCTCTCTGTGGTCTGCACTGAGGGATGTTCCAGGAAGAGAGTTTGGTTCACCCAGCAAGTGGGAATTCCTCCTTTTCAAACACTCACTTTGTTCTGGATGGCTGAATGAACAGTCTTCCTGCAAAGGTGGCACCAGCACCAGCACCAGCACCAGTGGTGGTGGCTCCGGCCTAGCAGTGGGTGAGTGCAGGGGCTGGGGCTGATTTCCCTGGAGGGGGTGGTGGGATCGCCGGGGAAGGGGAAGCTTTGGTCTAAAAACCCAAACTTTTTCATGGTTCTGATTTTTTAAAAAAAAAAGGTTTGTTGTCACAGTTCAGGCTGTTCAGACGTTCTGATGTGTGACTGTGCTTGTCCTTTTACCTTGAACTTGGTGGGTCTTTGCTGTCTGTAAGGGTCTGTTGTGTCTGCAGGGTTTATCTGTCAGGTTACCCCAGGGAAAGTGAATTTTAGTCCTTTATTTTTACTTGAAGTGTGAAAGAAGTGACGCAGTTAATATTTTCTGCTCTCTGTGGTGATTTGGGTTGGGTGGGTTCAATCTGATGAAACACCTCAGAGTGGTGCTTCAGAGGGTGCCAGTCACCAGAGCCAAGAGGTGCTGATCAGAAACCGGCATTAAGCCCGAGGGCGAGAGCTGGGAGAGCTGGGGGCAGGGGGCGCGGGGTGAGCAGGGGTGTGTGCTGGAGCCCAGCCCCTTTGCAGAGCCCCACTGCTCCTCTGGCTTTACTGGACAAAGCTCAGTTTCTGTGCAGAGCTTCTAATTTGCACCTTTCCCAAAAGACAAATCCTGTTTGTTTCAAGTTGGAACGACCCTGCTCTGCTTTCAGAAAAGAATCTCTTGACATCTGCAGGCAGAGCAGAAGTCTCACACAATGAAGGTACAAGAAGTAATTGAAAAGTAATTAAAGGACAAGTTTCTGTGTGCTGGGATCCTGGGAGTGCTTCTGGTTGCGAAATCCGGCAGCACCACTTGCTCTGAGACTGCAAACAGCCGGCAGAGCTCCTGCCGTGGGTGGCACTGCTTCAGCCTCCCCCGTCAGCTGCTCCTTCATCTCCACCTCTCTGCTCTGCACCAGCTCTGCATTAAATAGTCGCTTTTCACTGCATGTAGCTGTGGATTGCTGTAAACGTGATGTAACTGGTTGCCACCGTTCTTCTTTGCAAGCTTGTCCCGCCCGATGTGCTGTCAGTCTGCAGATCGTCACCTCGTTCCTAGGTGAGTGTTGGTGCTTCTCCTGGGGTCTCCTGTGCATCTTCTTAAATGTTGACAAAATGCCTGTGTGGAAATAGAATTAATCATGAGAATAATTGATAAGGAAGAATTAATCAAGATTTAAACAAAACCAGGCTCCTGTCCAGAACACCGGTGTAGTTCATCTTGCCTGTTTTTGCTTCCCGTCGCTTTCAAGCTCCTGTTCAGTTCTGCTCTGCCCTGCATCTCTGCTTGTTCTCGTCCCAATTTCATGTAGCCAGGCAGACCGACTTCCTCCTCCTCCTTTTCTCTGGTTTTCTCCCTGTGAAATCTGTTTCTGTAATTGCCTGGTCTTCATGGAAACACATTTAAAAACTGCTCTCGCAGGTTCCCCCCTTTCAGGAGGTGGCTGTGGCTGCAGGGATGCCGTGTGAAGCAGGTGGGACAGGGCTGGTGTCTGCTCCGGGTCGGGGTTTGCACCCCTCGGGTGCTGCGGAGAGGCAGGGTGCTGTGGGCTCGCGGCGGTAGCTCGGGCTCGGAGCAGAACTTGGTCTTTGGGGAAAACGTCTGTAGATCAGTACTGAAACAGTCATGAAATACTGTGATTAAGCATCCCTAAGCTGCCTTCTGCAACTTCCTGAATACCACAAAAGCAGACCCACGGTAGTTCTTTGCTTGTCTGCATGGATGGCTGCAAAGTCTGGCCTTCCTGCAGAGGGTATTCCTAATTTTGTGGGAAGAGAAGAGAAGAGGAGGACTGACTTGAGTCAAAGTTGGCTCTGTGTGAATGAGGAATAATTTCCATTTTGCTGTCTTAGCTACCTTGCACCTCCTCGCTGTGTTTCTGAGCACGTGCCATCTTGACTTAACCAAAGCAGAAAAAGGGCTTAGAAATGACTGTGCTGCATCCTAAAAGGATAGTGCATGTTCTGACTTCTTGTATGGGGTGAAATTGCTACCGTCCAGTGAAGCTGGTGGTGTGTTCTCTTGAAGCAGAAGCTGGTGATTCTTAGTGTGCAAATTTCCAGCAAGATGTAGAGATGTTTCTGTATTCGAACTTGTGTCTCTTTTGGGGACACACCTTCCCACATCAGGAGGACTGTGCTTTAGACTTTTCCTTACTTTGGTGCCAAAAGCAGCAAAGCTTTTTGTCTTTAGAAGTGCTCAGCTAATTATTAAGAATATATCAGTAAAAGGATTGTTTATTCTCTTTTCCCTTATTGACGTTTTTCCTTTTGTATTTCCTTTTCTGTTGTTCAGTTCTTTACTTTCTTCACAGGAAAATGCTGTGCTGACTTATTCCCTGCTGCCTGTAGAAGGGCTCAGGCTCGCTCTTAGTTTTTGGGCTCTGCTTAGCCATAGAAGCTGGAACGAGGAGACCAACTTCCCAGTGTAGCGACAGTCGGGGGAACAATTAGCAATTGGATAAATTCTTCATGGAAGGGAGCATGTTCTTTGTCCTTCTAAAAACGAGCTGTAGTGTTTCTAGACAGACTCATCTCCTTGAAGTGAATAACAAAGACAAATACCAGGATGTGTGTTATCTAGGTGTTGCAGTAGAGACGGACACGACAAACATCAGATTGTGTGAAATGACCAAAAGGGCTGCAAAAGCCCCTTTATTGTTCTAACAAGCCTTTTTATAGCCTACTGCAAAGTAGGTGTTCATACAGGATCGGTTTACTTTAGTAACTAACAGTTCACGATTGGGTGATAGTTTCTCGCCTGAATCGTCAGGACAGTTCTTCTTATCTTAGTTCTCTAATCTTATTTCCATGGCACTTCTCAGGACTTTCTGGCCTCTCATGGATACACTGGAATCTCGTCAAGGTTAAATTCTTCTTCAGTTAAACTAGAGGCAGACCCGCTGCCTCCCCCGACAATGAAATCTTTCCTTCTGCATTTTTGCAGTTTATCTGGGAATCTTCAGCAGTTAATTCTGTGCTGAAGTTTCCCATCTCTCTGGTTTTAAGTGTATTCTCCTCTTTTATGTTTGCTCTTTGGCTTTTAGCCAATGCTGGAATGAAATGTAGCAATTTCAGTATCATTTTCTTGGGGGAGGTTTGGTTTTGTGTGTTGTTTGTTCTAACACTTATAACACCTATAACCTTATGAGCTTCAATAAGCCCAAATGCCGGGTGCTGCACTTGGGCCACAACAACCCCCAGCAGCGCTACAGGCTTGGGGAGGAGTGGCTGGAGAGCTGCCAGTCAGAGAGGGACCTGGGGGTGTTGATTGACAGCCGGCTGAACAGGAGCCAGCAGTGTGCCCAGGTGGCCAAGAAGGCCAATGGCATCCTGGCTTGTATCAGCAATATCATGGCCAGCAGGGACAGGGAAGTGATCTTAACCCTGTACTCGGCACTGGTGAGGCCGCACCTCGATGACTGTGTTCAGTTTTGGGCCCCTCACTGCAAAAAGGACATTGAATGACTCGAGCGTGTCCAGAGAAGGGCAACGAAGCTGGTGAAGGGTCTGGAGCACAGGTCATATGAGGAGTGGCTGAGGGAACTGGGGTTGTTTAGTCTGGAGAAGAGGAGACTGAGGAGAGACCTCATTGCCCTCTACAACTACCTGAAAGGAGGTTGCAGAGAATTGGGGATGAGTCTCTTGAACCAAGTAACAAGTGATAGGACAAGAGGTAATGGCCTCAAGTTGCGCTGGGGAAGGTTTAGACTGGATATTAGGAAACATTTCTTTACGGAATGGGTTGTTAGGTGTTTGAATGGGCTGCCCAGGGGGGTGGTGGAGTCCCCATCCCTGGAGGTGTTTAAGAGTAAAGTTGACTTAGCGCTGAGGGATATTGTGTAGTTGGGAACTGTCAGTGCTAGGTTAATGGTTGGACTAGATGATCTTCAAGGTCCTTTCCAACCTGGATGATTCTGTGAACACAGGTTATTTGTACCCCTGATTTGTTTTATAGAACTTGGTGTAGAATCTCCTGGTTGCTATTTTTTGTTTTGCATCTCTGGATGGGAAGTTGTTGCTGTCTAATCTGAGAGCGCTGCTGCCCTGGGACTGTGGGCCAGGATATTTTGTTTGCTGTTTTGTCTACCAGTAAAAATTCTTCAGAAATCTTAAAGAATATGTAAATAACAATAGTTTTGATGTTACAGAGTGTGTGTCAGTCTCACAGTTGCTGTGTCAAGTCGCTGGGATGTGGCAGGCTGTGGGTGAGGATCTGTTGCCCCTCGGGCCGTGCACCACCAGAGAGGTGACCAAACCACCACCACCCCGTGCTGCAGGGACAGGCAGGTGCTTCAGGCACCCTGGGCCCAGTGGTGACCCAATAAAGCTGTTGCTACCACCAAAGCTGCGCTTCACCCTGGACCCTCTGCGGAGTGGGGCTGTTAAGCCAATAGCCGCACCCTGAGCTCACAGGGCACGCACAAACTCCCGTAGCCCTCAGCAGAGGTAGCCGGCACCCCGGCCCTGAGGAGCCTAAGGGGCCTGAGGGGCCGAGGCCCAGCCGCCGCTCCAGCCGAGGGGGCCCGCGTGCTCCGCAGCGTCGGCTGTCCTGATTCGCCGGGGCACCCGAAGGCCACCTGAAGGCCCTGGCAGGGATTTCCAGGGTGTTTGTGTTCAGTTTTATGATATCTTGGGGCTACTGTGCTTGAGGGTTATGGGGTGGCAGGATTATGGGGTGGCAGGGTTATGGTATGCCAGAGGTTAAGCAAGTTAGGATTAAAGTGTGTTATTGTTATGGACCGGATCTGGGTTTGTTGGCCCTGAGTTCCTGGGGTTAGGTTATTTTTACCTTATGTTCTGTGTAATCTTTTTTTGTGAAGACTCCTTTTTTAGCTTGGCTTTTTAGGGATTGGATAGGGACCTTTGCTTTGTGTATGATGTGTCTTCTGGTTGATTTTTTGCTGTTTTGGTGGATTGTGTTGTCTTCTGTCTTGAAACCATCATCTCTGGCCTACTATGTATACAACAGGTCGGGCAGTGTCCCTTCTGATGCGGTCCCACTCATTTCTGGTGAGTTGGTAGGTGGGTGGGTGTGGAGAACTTGCGGTTCATGGAGAGTGACTGCCGGACGACTAATGGGCAATTCTGGGAAGGGCTGAGAGGACTTGTGGCCCCTAGATAACAACTGCCAGAGGACTACGTGTACTTCTCAGTTTATGTGAACTTCCAAATTCATGATCATTTCTCCTGCCTTGAGGAAGAGCCATGGGAAGACACCAGCCACACAGAAGGGCGAGGGTTTCCCCAAGGATACGTGGCTTTTTGTTTTTTGCTTTTGAGTAAGAAACCTGCAAAGAGGCTGCTATCGTTAAGTTTAGTGACATTTCGAAATGTCCTGGACTGAGTATCGCATGCCTTGAAACATTGCTGAAAAAATGGTGGAGGTTTGTCTGCGTCTTCTGGATGCTTCGGGTTTGAGCGTCTGCTCGTGGTGGTGACTTCATACAGCCCTTAGCTCCTGTCTCAAGGCACAGCATGTGCTTAGGGTGAGGCTCACCATCCATGACAGTGGATGTGAATCTGTATTTCAAGTAGATTTCTTGACCATTTTGATTTGGATGGCACAATTTCTTGTCAGATCTGATTTGATCATCCTTGGTTTTGCCTCTTCACGTGGCTGGAGAAGAGCTTGTAGGAGGAACAGGAGAGGGGTCAGTGCTGCCGTTTCTGCATTGGTACTGGAGTTATCAGGGTTAACTTCCATCTGCAGTTTCTTTGCAGGTATCTCTAAGCCACTTGTCTGTTTTGTGAGGGACTTCACAGGAGACCGTTTGTTCCTCATTAGTGCCCCAGAGGTTTACTTGTCATTTTTTGTTTGTTTGCTTGCCCGTTCGCTTTTTATTTGCAGTGCTTGATTTAAAAAACTTATTGTAGCTCTTTGGACTCCTCTCATTACAGGAAGTCTCTAGGATTTCTACCCAGGAGTGAGATGCCCAGAAAAGACTGTCCTTGTGCACTGCTGTCAGCCTTCAGTCTAGAGAAGTATCTGGTAGTGGTGTCTGTTTAATGGTCAGTGTAACTCAAATGCATCTTAAGTGGGGACCCTTTAGAGCAGAGAATGTGAGAAACACTTCAATGATGTGCATCTAGTGAGGATGGAAGTACGTGCTTAAATGTGCTTTTTTGGTTGTTTTTGCATTCTTTGGCAGGATTTACTTAAAGTCTACTTCAGCAGAATAAGAAGAAATCACTTCTGATTTCTGTGTCTGACTAAAAGAACTCACCTGCTCATACAGACAACTGATGTGCAGAGCCATTTTCTGTCATTACTGGGTACCGCGTCTGACGTGTCGTGCTTTCCCTGCACGTAGGGTGGTGGTTTGTGTGTGGCACTGGTCTGTGCTGCTGGGTCCACATCCCTGTTGGTTGCCAGATGCAAGGCAAAGGGCTTCTCCTCATTAGAAATTACTTATCAAATTTCAGAAACCATCTACATAAAAACGAAGCTTCCTAATCTCTTTGTGCACTAAGTAGAGAAGTGGTGCGGGGGTTTCAGGGCAGTGCCTCTGAAAGAGCCTTTAGGAGATCCCGTCCCTTGACTCTCGGATTGAGAGTCTGAGAAAGTCATGGGTGTTTTGGTGTTCACTAAAGGAGGTTTTTTTTCTTTTGTAGCTTACGTAGCTTATGTTTCTTATGTAGGAGAGTTGTGAGGCTGGGAGGAAAGACTCTGGGTAGGAGGGAATGTGCCTAGTTACATATCAAATGAAGATAAAATAAATATCTAAGTAAGGTCCAGCATAACTATTCAGAGTTTTGGCTGTTTAAATGTTGACCTGAGCTTTCACCAAAATGGATTTGCTTGCACTTCTCTTCTAGTTTGTGTGTAGGTACAGGAAAGAAGGCAGCAGATGTACACACAATCTAAAACCCCCTTGTATTGCCAACGATAAAGGTGCCTCTCAGCTGGGAGCCCAAGAAGGACCCTGTGTTACAATTCTTGATTCCTTATATGCAGTCTTAAGGCTATTCACATATGCATTTTCACAGTCTAAAAAAACTATTGGCCTCAGCCATGACATTGCTTGTTATCATTCACTTTTGAGTATTTGTCCACACGCCCCCCGTGCAAGCACGCTTAATGCACGTTAGCTCCGTTTGCACTGTTTTGTTGCATCTTTGCCACTTTCAGCGGTTTCTGTCTGGTTTCTTCTAACAATAGACCCACTTTATAGGTGATGTCACAGTTGGCCAAGTTCTCTTGCACATGTCTTCAAAGCCGTTTTTACATAGGAGCTGTTTCTTATGTGCCACAGCCTGCTGGTCAGCTTTTTCACCAGGACTATTTCAAAGCCTACACAGCAGGATGCAACTGCTGCCTGGCAAGTTTTCTTTATATCCCCCAGGAGCTCGATGGTGATAACGCCATTTGTAGCTTTCCGTGGGAGACAGGGAGGACCGAAGCTCTTGTATCCCAGCCTGCCTTGGTCTGGGAGGGCAAACTGAAAAGCACGTGGCGGTCACAGACACTTCTGTCCTGGGCTGTGAGCTGTGCGGATGCCAGCAGAAAGCTCTGGGAACACTTTGCCCGTACGCCAGAGCATTCCTGCTGCTGCCCCAAGCGTCACCAGCCCGAGCCCTGACATCCGCAGACCGGTGTTGGGTGCCAGCAGGGCAGGGGAAGGTGGAGTTGCCTCCTCTCCCACAGGAGGCTGCAAGCGTTGGAGCAGGCATGCTCTGGTGGGGACAGACCAGGTGCCTTTGCTGTCCCCAGGCCCTCATGAGGGTCTGGTGCTCATGGACAGCCCCGTCTCTGTTGACAGCCTTTCCTAAATGGGGATTTGGAGAAGTGGGAGTTGTTTCTCCTGCCTGGTGGGTGCACGCACCAGGGCTTTGCTGTCAGAGAAGCAAGTGGGGAGTGATCCTGGTTGGATGCAGCTCCCTTGGCAGATGCTTGTTCCTCTCTTTTGGCCCCTGATTTTTGCCTTCCCCCACCCAGGCTGTGCTGCTGTCTTTTGGGAAATGGGGGTACTGAGGGCAGATGGTTTTACCACAGCTGGGAAGTTCCATCCTTCCTGGCTGTTGCAGTTACAGGTTTTCAAACAAGCCAGCAAAGAAGTATTGTAAAGAAATGTGCTCAAGGGAAGTGCAGGGTTGAGCTTGGATCGCTCTCTGTGTGGATTGTGTCTGTCCTCAGCCATGCACAGTAGCTTTTGGACAGGGAATGTGACTGTTCCAGGCTTAAGGGAGCAATGAGGATTATTTTTTTTTTTTTTTTTTTTTTTAAGGCAATCAGGTGGAAATGTGCGGTTGGCGCCTTCTTGGTTGCTTATCCTTTGATTTCAGTGCTCTCCTGTAGTACAAATCTTGCAGGGTTTTTGCCAAGGTGTAAAAATTAAAGGGATAAATCAAATCTCTGTCACCCACATACACACCTCCCCCCCGGCTCAAGGTGAACAGACAAAATCTCTGGGGGTGCACTGTTTTATTAAACATGTGTCAGGTATCCAGCATCAGGGGAGTTGTGTACAGGGAATGGCTGCACATGCCTGGGGCTTGACCAGTGTCACCTGGAAGAGAAAAATAAAAAAAAGGTGACCACGGGGACTTGTTATCA
Organism: Strix uralensis; assembly: GCF_047716275.1. Classification (NCBI taxonomy): domain Eukaryota; kingdom Metazoa; phylum Chordata; class Aves; order Strigiformes; family Strigidae; genus Strix; species Strix uralensis. The sequence goes on along the minus strand of NC_134012.1, from coordinate 9,253,537 downwards.
AGTATGTTTATTTGTAATTTCTCATGGTACATTGCTGTACAGGGGCTTTGAAAAATTTAGCTCGCAATACTTCCTTCTCTCCTCCCCCTCCTTCTCCTCTTGATCATCTTCCTCTACCTCCTGTTCCTACTCCTCTTCATTTTCATTCTTTTACCCTTCTCCTCCTCCTTCTGTCCGTCGTTACGCTTGTTGTTGCTGTAGTGGTCCTCATCCTCCTCCTCTGCCACTCCCTTCCTTCCACTCCTCCTCCACAACTTCATCCTAATCCCCTTTCTCCCATTAGTCATCCTTATTCTCCTGTTCATCCTCTTGCTCATCCTCTTCTTGCTTTTTCTCCTTCTTCTCCTCTTTCTCCCCTGCCTCCTCCACTGCCTCCTCTTTGTTCTGTTCCTCTTCACCCTGTATGCCACCCTCTTCATTCTTGTCTTCTTCCTACTCATATTCCCACTCCTCTTCATTCTCCTTCTCCTTTTCCTTCCTCCTTCTCTTTCTACCTCCTCCTCCTTCTCATCCCACTCCTCTTCCTCCTCTTTCTTCCTCTTCTTTTTCATGTTTGTCCTCTTCCTCCTGTTCTGTGTCTTGTTCTTCTATCTTCTGTCCTGCTCACCTTTCTTCTCTTCCTATTCTTCCTCCGGCTTCTCATCTTGGGCCTCCTTTTCTTCTTCTGACTGTTCCTTGTGTTCCTCCTCCACTGCTTCTTTCTCCTCCTCATGTTCCTCCTCTTTCTTCTTGTCTTTCTCTTCTTCCTCCTTGTCCTCATTCTGTTTCTGTGTTCCTCATCCTCTTCATCCCTCTCCTCTTCCTCCTGCCATCCACCAGTTCATCCTGTTTGTCTTCCTTCTTTTTACCCCCCCTCCCGTTTGTCCTGTTAATTCTCTGTGACAGGGTCATCACAACCTGGTTGGTTGGGTGCCTGGGACTCAGTGATAGATGAAGGGATTCCCCATTTAGAAGTGGGTTTCCATATGATCTTTTCTGGTGTCAGTGTGAGAAAAATGACAGGCTGACAGTGGGGGTTTTAAAGGGTCTGTGGGTTGGAGAGAGCAGGAGAATGAGCTCATTTCACTGGGCATCCAGTGGGTACCTGCCCACTGTTAAAGCATCATTATTTAAGTGCTGTTAGCTTTGGGTCTGTAGGGCAGGTGGAAGACCCAGGCAACTCTGTGAGGTTCACACCATTCCTGTACAATTTTGTGTTGTATCAAGGCAGAAGGACTCTGCCCCACAGAAGGGAAAGGTGCCATTTGTCATTTTCTCCACAAATTAGCCCTTGGAAGAGGAGAGGGAAAACGTGCTGTTTGATTTTATAGATGGTGCTGTGTGTGCTGCTGTGCTTCCCTGTTCTGTGACAGGGTCATCACAGCCTGGCCCGTAAAGAGGGAAATGTCCTGGTGCCCAGGAGCCTTGAGGCTGATAAGGAAGGGGAGGAGAAATCTGCCTGGTGCACAGGACCTGATGAGGAGGGGGAAGGGGACTGACACATCACCAGCGTCGTCACAGAGCATGGCCATTTGCCTCAGAAAATGGCATTGGTTGTGCTGACCATATTACCAGGGGTCAGGAGCACGGGGTATCCATCACAACTGCAATTGTTAATTGCCTTTCTTAAGTACTGGGATGGCAGCAATGCGGGGCCCAAATACCAGGATAGGCTCGAGGCCGCTGCTGTTGTCTTCTTTCTCCCAGGCAAAACACAAGCGGAGACGTCTCCGTCCTGCAGCTTCTCTGAAGGGAGTGCAGTAGCTCTTGCCCGTTCCCAAGGCACTGGGTGACTCCAGCCCATTACAGCGTCAGAGTCAGTATAAACTGTGCTGGCTGCAGCTTCAAAGGCTTGGGTGAGAGTCAGGGACTCAGCTCATTGGGCAGAACCTTTTATTTCCTCAGTTAACTCTGCTTTTCCATCTGCAGAAATGGCTGTGGATTTACCAAACCAAACACCATTTTTCATTTCTGTCTGTAAACCATACTCCTCAAGTATTATTGGGGTCAAAAGGGGGAGCATCTTGCACAGGGGATGATGGCACATTGCTCTCACATTCTCGAGGCAGTCCTATTTGAGTTATGGATTCAGTGGCAGTCCTTCTGGAACGATCATTTCCTGAGAGGACAGCACGATGATGGAGGTGAAGTGTCCCGTGCTGAATGGCAGGCTTCTGGGCCACCCCTAGGGGCAATTCTCAGCCTTTGAGAATGACTTTCAGAATGGGGAGAGGGGTATTGTCACGAAAATTTTGCAACTGGCCCATGGGGTGGGAGAAGAGAGGCTAGGACACAGAGTATAGAATTACAAGAGCAATTCTCTATTCATGTGCATGAGGTGTCCCAGTGACACTGGGGCACCCCAAATGCAGTTTTACACACAGTTCTTATGCCTTTCAGGCATTCAGGTACAACATGATTTGTCCAATCGTTACTTAACACGCTGTCATGGTTTAACCCCAGCCAGCAACTAAGCACCATGCAGCCACTCGCTTACTCCTCTCCCCTGCCACTGGGATGGGGAGGAGAATCAAAAAAAAGTAAAACTCGTGGGTAGAGAGAAGAAGAGTTTAATAACTAAAATAAAATATAATAATATTTTTTTTAAAAATGAAAAGGAATATAACAAAGAGAGAAATAAAACCCAAGAAAAGACAAGTGATGCACAATGCAGTTGCTCACCACCCGCTGACCGATGCCTGAGGAGTGATCCACTCCTCCTGGCTGCCACCCCCCCTCCTGTTTATATACTGAGCATGACATCCTCCTATGGTATGGAATAGCCCTTGGGGTAGTTCAAGTGAGCTCTCCTGCCCACGCTCCTGACACATCCTGCTCAGATGAGGGAGACAAGTGACTCAGATTTGTAAATCCTCAACGGAGTGGACAACGGTGAGACAAGTCTCAAAGTCCAAACATTTATTAACTTCCCACAAGGTACTAATTGGATACATGATAATTGGCTAAGCATATAATGAGTTGTGGCAAGCAATACAGTATGCCTTGCATTGCTTAATGGTAGTGAAGGAAAAGGGCAAAAAGGAAAGGAGGGAGATGGAGGGAATAGAGGAATAGAGATCACCGGTCTGGGTTCCTGCACCGATCCCACCAGCGAGGATTCCAGGAGGCATCCGTCTTCTTCACTTCACTGCACTGTCCATGGCCCACCCCTACCCCCCCTTTTCCTCCCTCTCGATTTATACCCACTTTCCTTGGGTCTGTCCCCTAGGTCGACCCACATACCTACGTATCCCATGGATGGGGAGGGGTAAGGTGTTTCATGGGGTGATGTAATTAGCACGATCATGTTAGCCTTCGTTACCATATTGAGGGGTGTTAACTTTAATATGCATTTCGTGGATAGTGAAGCAAAGGTCATACACCGGACAGATGGCCCTTGAAACTTGACCAGGTGCCCCAGAGCAGAGCTGTCCTGTCTCCACAGGGAGGGCTCCCCCCTCCAGCTGCATCCTGTGTTATTGGGGCAGCCTTATCAGCTTCGACCTCCACACCATCCACCCTGGGACTGTAGTTTCATTACTTGCAAGTGTTTGAGACCTTCCTTAGCTCGGAGGGCCTACACTCCCCCTGCTAACTTTTATCTCTTTCCCAGGCCTGTTTCTTTCAGAACCTGTTTTTTACAAGTCGTCTCTCACAGCTCCCTCCCACCTTCTTGTGCATCTGCTTGCTGACAGAACAAGGGAAACAGAAAAGTCCTTAATTTAGGATAAGCACTACTTAGCAACAACTAAAACATCACTGTGTTATTAACATTATTCTCACGTTAAATCCAAAGCACAGTGCTATAGCAGCTACTAGGAGAAAATTAACTCTATCCCAACCAAAACATATACTGCTGTTTTACAAAGCAACTCTTAATTCTATGGCAACATCATAACATCATCCATCTACTTCTTTCTTGTTGTAGAGGTCCCTGGAGTTGGTCTTGCTGCAGTTCCTTATCTCTGATGCCAGATGAGGGGAGGGTTTCACCAAGGTGTCAGAGGGGCTGGGATGCTGCCATGATCTGGGTACCCAGGGGTATCCTTTCTTCTTCAGGGCGGGGGCTGTCCTTCTCCTTGCAATGAGCCAGGGTCCTTTAGTCATGCTGACTGAACCATGGCCATGCAGTATGCAGTGTAAACTGTATATATCTTCAGGAAGTTCATACAGTTTCATACTCTGAAGACTAATTGGTCCATTAGTTAAGAATTAAGATTTTCCTAACAGTCCCTCCTTTTCTTTTCACTGTCAGGGTCACACTACACTATCCATTATTTTACTTGTAAGTCGAGCGTGTAAGGTAATACAACTCTGTAAACACACATATACAGTTGCAAAGCAAAACAAGAGCGTAAATACAAGAACCCAAATCCTTTTAGTTCACCTAAGTCCGGGAGCCAAGAGGTTACCCACCCAAGTAGATTTAGGGGACCTCCCTGCCTTACTTCATGTAATATTTGTAAATGAGTCTTTATTTTGTTTCTATCAATCAGTTTCATTTTTCTTGATTGACATAAAAAGCCATCAGCTGTTATTCACTACTGCACATACTCTGTCCTGTACTTCTGAAAGGTGATCTAGAGCTGATCGATTCTGTGTCACCATTTGTGATAATAGTTTGATTTCTTCCTGTGGGGCTGTAATACTATCTGTGCTTTCATCAATGGCTTTTTCTAATTCTCTTGGCATATTTGCAATAGCTCTTTCTAGTTTTGCAACCCCTAGCTGTGGGATAAAAGCTGTTACAGACAAGTGGAGCTTAGTGCCATGTTCTGTCAAAGGGCTGTAGCACTTTCCCCCAGATATCAGTAGTTAGGAGCTACAGAGGCAGAAGAGATCCTGGTTCTAACCCGTGTGGATGGTATTAATGCACTTAAAATGCACTTTTCAGCTCAGGTTGAGGGTAAATCCTGGAATGCCATTTCTCCACCTATCCAATATTGCCCTGGTTGTTGTGTCAATGAGTACTATAACCTTCATACAAATCTGAATCATGTCAATTATTTCCTGTAAAAGGGTTAGCGTGTGTGGGGTTTGGTTGTTCAGGTAAACCAGTAAGGTTCAGACCCAGGGTAGATGACCCAGAGCAATCAGGATCCTCAAGGCCTGTAGTGGGAACGAAAATTGTGTCATTACCTTTAGTCTGATTATGGCTTCCTGCAGAATACCCAGTTAATCAATCGGCAAATATCCACATAATGTCGGAGTCTTCAGGGCCTGATAAACTCCATTCAGGAACAAATCTACAGCGTGGTGGCCTGTTAGAATGGGTTTTATGTAAGGGCTTCTGGAGACTGTCCCGTCCACTGCACCCACCCCCTGTGCCTCACGTGCCCCAGCACATTTTGACAAAAGGCCCTGTCACTGCCTGGGCCTGTCCCTGCCCAGTGTCCCGTCACACCCCCAGCTCTGTGGTGTCCCTCCTGTCACCCCCCAGGCCTGTCACTGCCCACTTCCCTGCCACCTCCTGGGCCTGTGGAGTCCATCCTGTCACACTTAAACAGAATAATATGTTCGCTGCAGTAACTGTAACGTCAGCCCTAGCCTTTAAAGGGGTTGGACCTAAAGCTCACTGTTTATCTCCAGATATTTAAATTATTTCCGGGAGAATGTCTGTGAAGACACTTAACAGCACAATGTTAGGTGTCTTAGGGATGCCATTGGATTCTGTGACATGTGTAGGTAGAGATGCATTTCAGAAGTCTTGAATTTTTCTCGTAGTATTGAATAAATTTGCCAAGAGCTTTTGGAAATTGCTTAATTAGCTTTACTTTGCTGCAGCAGGCTCTCTGCATTTTGCATCTCTCAGCTTCACAAATGCTAGCAGGCTGAGTGGCCAGCTGGCTGATGTCACTCCTGTAAATAGTTGGGTCTGTGTAAAACAGAGCCTTAAAAACAGAATGTTGGAGGGTAATAAACTGTGACGGAGCCTGATTAGTATCACCAGAAGAAAAAATGTTTTGAAATAGGCCAAGCACATGGATTCTGTTATAGTACATGAGGAACAGAAAGCCAAGTTTTAGAAGAAGAATTTATGCTCATAAACTTGTTACCCCATAAAGTGTTACTCTAATAGACATAACACCAGTTTCACAAAGTGTGTTGCTTTGATTTCATACATGATCAGAATCCAGTGAAGAAAAAGCATCTGCTTCACTAGGTTCTGTTAGATGTGGTGTTGCCCAAAGGTGAACTTACAGAAGGAATATCTTTCATACTTTAAAGAGCATCACTCTTGTTTAACGGTGACAAGATCCTCCTCTAGGTAGGTTGTGTTGCACTTTGGCCTTGGTAAAATGAGTCTAAAATTTTGAACTTTGTATATTAGTGTCACTGATGCTCTTGTAAGGGTGTTTTCCATGTGAAAATGCAAAAATCCACCAGAGGTTTTCAGAGCAAAGCTAGGGAGTACATTTTGGTGTGATATATGTGTATGCCAGATTTTTGTTTTATAGGCATAACCGTGAATTTCAGTTTCTATTAATCAGATGTAAATGCTTAAACTCACCTTCAGAAAGCAAAGGAGAAAACTAAACCAGGATATTCTGCCTAAATGGGATGTTTGGAATTCTTACATGTGGACATAAAGTACTGGGGTTTTTTACCTTTGTCAGTGCAGGAGTCCTGTCTACACGTTGCAATGATCTTGGAAAGAACAAAGTGAACCTTGAGTGAGGGTGGCCTATTTGTTCAGATTTTTCTGAGTACTCTAACTTTTTACAGCTCAGTAACTGTTACTTTTTGTAATGGAAATCTAGCAATAGAAGCAATGCTAATATAAGCTAAAAGTAAACAGGAATTTACATGTCAGTGGAAAAAAATTATAGGATGGACTCCTTTTCAAATGCTGGGAAGGCAAAATGGCTGGTTGGGACCTACTTTAAAAAGGGGGAGGGGAAGTGTGTGTGTCATCTTCCATGCTTACTACAGAGGTGTGTTCTCTAAAGGCAGAATTCCCTTCAAAAAGCCGACACCCAAGAATGATGCATTTAAACTTGCCTCCTTTTAATTTGATCTGAATTTCTTGACCTGTCTCTTATAATAGATGTTCTCACAATATTGTGGAAGAACTGCAAACTCCAGAGCTCTGGTTTCTGGAGTACTCTTTCCTGCCCTGTAACGTTCTGACTCAAAACACTTGGAGAATGTGCTATTCTGCTTGTCAGGCAAAATACAAAAAAAAATAGAAAACCAAAAATGGGCTTCTGAAGTGGTCTTAGATGAATAGTTTTAAGGAAGAGTAGTGCTCTTTAAGACTGTCTCTTGAACTCAGAACTTTCCTGAGTTCAGTGTTGCAGCATGCACTTGGCAGTTTTAGTAATGCCACGGTGTGATGTCTTCAAAACAGACTCATGCTAACTCTGAGTGACATCATTTGGCCTCACAGCTGATGTCTGTCTGTCTACTGGAATGTCTTCAGCACTCTGCAAACGTGGCCTTTTAGAGAAAACATTTAAGCAACTTCTAAACCTTGCCCTTCCCTGTGCTGTTTTGTGTTGCAGTGCTAGTGTGGGGGAGTTACTTTGGTTACACCTCGGAGTGCAATGAATTCTTGGGCTGCCGTGCAGCATTGTTGTGTGGAGCTTTCAGAAAGGGGATGGAGTTCCCTGTTTCCCTGGTGAGTTCACAAAACGTGATGTTACGGTGGAGCTCGTGCACTGCCTGTCTGGGAGTCGGCTGCTTTGACTCTGTCACCAGCGGGTTGGGACCTCTCCGGGGTGTGCTGTCAGCTTGGGTCGTGTCCCCAGGCTCAGTTTGGTTCATTACCACGTTGTCTCCAGCATTGCTTTTCCTTTCCCAGTCACACGCTGAAGTGGCAAGCAGGGCCAATAAGACATTCAGGCATCGGGCGGTCTGTATAATCAGATTAATGATTGAAAGGATGTTAGATTTTATAGGCTCATCCTTTCAAAGCAATATAGGTGCTCTTTTGGAGCACAGCACTGTATGATAATAACGCACATGAACTGTTTAGCCTACTGAACTCGCTAATTCAAGGAATGATGATACAGCAGCTGGAGATGAGATCATTGGTACCTATTCTGGTGGGAGCTGAAAATCTGGAAATAGTAGCTCAGTCAGGATGTTTTGAGGCAGTGCTTTCAGTGCCAGCTGCATAGATGATTTGTTTGTCGCCAAGTGGTGTTAATTAGAACAGAGATAAAAAAATCACCTAATGGGAAAGCACATTTTTAAGTGTGAGGGAAAAATGTGTTCTTGGGAGTTCCCCTGTTTTCTGGTAGAGGCAGTCTGGCATGTTAGTAGTCATTTTCATCTCTTACTCTGCAGATCCTTCCCCCAGCAGCGTAACAGCTGGTTAGCAAGGCACCTAAGCCTAGTAAAGGCTTTTCATTGTCGTTTCACATACAGGCTTCTGATGACTTCTGCTCTGGTGAGCTTCTGTACTTTATCTGGGTGAAAATACTTCTCTAGGTAGTGCTCAGAGAGATCCTTTTGCCGTATTGTCAGAGTCAAAATGGTGGATTAAAGCAGACCATAAAATAAAGTAGGAACTTTTCTCCGTAACTGGTTTATAGCATACATATGACACGAATTATTAAAACTAGCAGATTTTCAGAATTATAGATGAACTTAAAAATGGGGTTGTTAAAGTGTTCGTTAAATGGGAAGCTGTATAAACTTCAGAGCATAACCTGAGCTGTTTGGACTTTTTCGCAGAAAGAAGGTTGTGGACACTAGTGCACTGTTGATTTAAGATTTCTAAGTCGGTATGAGGCAGCAGTCAAAGCAGCCATTGTTTAACTCGTCTGCCTCCGTTCATTCCTTGAAATACTTCTTTCCCTTGACTCTTTCAAGCATACTATTTCTTGTAGAACAGATATCAAGTTTTAGACTGTTCTCTTTCTTCTGCTCTTGACTTTAATAACCATCCAAATCTTCCTTTGCTTTTGCACGCTTTCTGGGTTAATCGAATCCTTATTTTGAATCACAGGTCAGATTGGCAAAAGCCCAGTAGCCACTTACTGGCCATCACTGGCAGCAAAACAAGTTTTGTGCTATAAGGGAATAGGAATCAACGATGTTGTTAGCTCCAGCTTTGTTGAACATTTCTGTTGGAGCTCTGCTTGGACAACTGTGAAAAGTAGCCCTGTTGAGCGTGACGTCACTGCTCAATCTGCAGATCTGGAGTTGTGGTGAGCGCGGCAGAGTGACACTGCTTCACAGCTCCTGGTAGCTGCCAAGTCTCTGCTAGGGGATGTTGCTGCCTGCGGGGAACAGGCTCCTGCTGGGAGATGCCAGTTTAGTCTGAGAGCTGTTAGACTAAGCTGGCAGCTGTTAAATTCAAAGCGAGCAAACAGAAATTTCCAGGGACTTCAGGAATAGTGCTTCAGCTTTAGTCCTTTCCTATTTAAAACAAAAAAGTTAACTTATTAGTCTACATTGTTTGACTTCACCTCTAATAAAATTTAATCACCAAAATTAATTCAATTAATTGAGGTGAAGGAAAAATAAATTTATTAAAGCCAACTGGTATCAGGTCCCCTCACAGAACTAGCTCAGCAATGTATGTAAACCCTCTTCCACAAATTCTCTGGCTTGCTAACCAAGCTGGTGGGATACTTCAAGTCCCACATACAAATATGTGCCGTGATAAGTGTTCTATACAAATAAAGCCTTTACTTCACCAAGCTATTGTCACTCTTCAGTTGATCCACCTAAATGTGTACTGATTGACTTTTAAGGGGAATTAATTTTTCTGTCAGTCTGTTACTAGATGGCTGGAGCTCTCTTCAGTGTGCGCTTCACAAGCAGATTGAAAGCAAGCATATCTCTCTCTATGTATACATGTAAGGACAGTCCATTCAGAAGGCAGATGTCAATGCTTTGCTTCCAATGGTCAATGAATTGTCATAAAATACTAAAAGAGGACCCATTCCTCTTTTTGCATCATACACCTGTTGTGCATGTTCCAGCTGACCTTGGCAGGCTTGCAGAGTTGGCGAATAAGTGCACTGGTTGCTGTCCTCATATACACAGCCTCCCTCGAGGAGAGGTGCTGCCACCTGCAATCCTCTGCAGACCTACCACAACCCTCAGCTGGGCACAGGCGTAGCAAACTCCTGCCTATCTGTGGAGCCACTGTGTGGGAGGCATCGGCCTGTCAGCCCTGCACAGCCTCTGAATCAGCAGCTAGGCTTTGATGAGAAACAGGCCTTGGGAGAAAGCTAAGGAACTGCTGAGTTGTGCCAAGGTGGCAGAGGAAAACAATGGACAGCTGCAACACTAAACTGTGGAAAAGTACTGAACTGTGAGAAGTTACCGCCGTGTGAACAGCGCGTGAACAAGAAGGTGATTGGTCTGCACAGCGTGTGTTAGAGTGGTCTTATGCTGATAGGAGAAAAGGTTGATAGCTCTCTAATTGCTGATTTGCTAATTATGAAGTAAGAACTTTGGCGAGAGCGTAAGTATGTACTATTGGAAAAATAAACTGCTTTGCTTGTTATAACTCTCATAGAGTTGTGCAGGTCCGATATCCTCCCGCAACACCACTGTTGCTTATCCTGTGCCTCTGAAATCTCAATCCACTGGTTTGTGATCTGGACCTGAAAGAACACCCTGTATGACTCCGTTCAGCAGGTGGAAACAGCTGCTTTGGGCTTCCAGAGCTGCCGCTGGCATCATCTCCCAGTTGCTTGTTGTAAGAGTCGGTCAGAAGATCAGAATTGTCTCGACATTGTCATAGGGAACATGGACAGTGAGGTACCCGACAAAGGCCTGTTTGGAACACAGTTGCCGACCCCTGGAGTGAATGTGGTGCAAAGGCTCCTGAATGCAGAACTGTGTGGCACAGCGAGTGCTGTGCTGTTCTCCTGAGTAGTGAACCATGTGGTGCAGGCAGTGCAGTGCTGTTCTTCGGTGCCTGAGCCGTGTAGTACAAAGAATGTTGTGCTATTTTTCGGTACCTGGGCCTAGCCGGAGCTTTAGAGATGACCACGTAGCCACTGTCAAAAAGATGTATCGCAACTGTTGCCATAACATCGATGAAGAAATCATGAACTTTAGACGAACTTTGCATCATTATAATATCAAAATACACCTCCTGGTCAAAGGCTACCTGCCTCCAAGACTGACCACACCTCAGACACTCCCACCTGCGCATGCGCAATGGCCTCGCTCGAGAAGGGCAGAGATATGATAATTGAATTCTGAGAAGGGCGGAGACCCCTGAGGCAGGGTGGAGCAAGGTGTGTTACTAAGCATAAAAGATGACTTCTGGACAATGAAAATGGGAAGCTTCCCCACCAAGGACCACGACGATCGATGACACAGCATCAGCTGGACCCGGGACCGTTAGGACGTCGTGAGATCAGCGGTGGTAGCTATAACCTCTCTCCCTCCTCTAACTAAACTTAACTTTACTTTTCTCCTTTCTTTCACCCATCTCTCACTATCGCGTGCCGCTTCACGGGCAACACAATAAAGTTTTACTGTTTGGTTACTGCTATCCCCTTTGGTGTTGGTCACCTTAATTTTGCACTTTTGAGATCGTAGCGAACGAACCATCACAAGTCCACCAAGTGGACCGTGACACTTGTCTGGGCCTCAGTGCTGTTTGAGCTCCTCTGACATCAGAAAGTCCCAGCACAGGCCTTTCTTGATGGGTGGCTGTATAAGACTTAGATTTTCCTTTTGAGCAGAGCTCTAGGCTTTGGTTTCAGGATATGACTTCTGTAAAAGCTTCTGTTTTCATCATTACTAGTCCAGAGGAAGCTTGCTGTTCAGTTCCCTGAGGGGGAAGATCAGGAATTAGTTTCAGCTAAATGATTTCTCAGATTTCTAAAGAAGCATTCTGTCACTTGGAAATAGAAGTATAATTTTAATTTCATTATTCAAATAATGTCTTCTGGTAGGTGCGTTTTGGTCTAAGAGAGGTTCCTGCCTGTAGGAATAATATACTGATAAATGGAGCATAAATTGTGAAATGCTCCTATTTTGTGTGAGATCACTGAGCAAAGCCACCCTGACACAGCTTGACTAGATACACAGCATCTTTTGTTTTCAGACCATTGTTCTGCAAAGGTAAGGGCTTTAATATTTAAAACTGTAGCACATTACAGGGAATGACTGCTGATACTTTAAAATACTTAGTCATAGCCGGATTGTATAAGTACAATATAAAAACCATTCTCATGGAGAGATCTTTGCATTTTAGCTTACTCAGTCAAAGTATCTCAGGTAGTTGGGTTTTCTGTTTGTGCCTCATGTAAAAGGTCAGAAGGCTTTCCTCCTCTTCAGAAGACTAACACAGTGTAAGCCGAGGCAAAGCATGGAGAGTTTCAAGGCACCCACTGTTTTTGAAAGGCTTTTCAAGGCTGTCTTCATGCATAATTTTGCTTGAGTCTCCCTATTCTGCAAAAAGTGAGTTAAAAGAATTCGCATCCCTGTGGTCAGTTCAAACTAGATTATTAGCTTGAGAGGGGAAATACCACTTTAGTTTGAGCTAATTCTGCCCTACTCGTGAAAGCAAGCTCAAAACCCCCCCAGATTTCTGTGATCCAAAATCTAGCACTGCCAGTTTCATTTCCATTTAAGTGTAAAGCACTGAGCAGCTGACAATGGTGGCTGTTGATGGATGAAGCTCCAAGAAATAGAGATGGCGGCTCTCTTCTGTCAGTCTCGAGCGATCTCAGCACAGGTGAATTGTTTTTACTTAACAGCTCTGAAAGCAATGGCGCAGAGTTTTCATGCTTTAGCCAAGTGCAGTTTTGTTGCAGGGCAAGCTGGTCAGACTTTAGAATCTGGTTTATGCAGGTGAGACTTTGCTGTGGTTTGTTTCTCTCCAAAGATCTCTTGGGTGTGCAGCCTAACAGGAGCAAAAGCAACTTAAGCTAGGTCAGGAAAGAACCTCATGCATTAGCAGACTCTCCTTTAGTGACCTCTGAGACCATTTTGCATTCAAACTATCAAAAAAATGAAAAAGATTTTGCTGCTTGTGTTTGATTCTCAAATCAAACTATAGAATTTTGGTTTTACGTCTGTAAAGGGGTTCTCTGAAGTGCTCTGTAATTACATCTTAATATACATTCTTACAAACTGACTAATGTTTTCTTCTGTATTGGTGTTGTTTTCAGAATACACAGATGATAATGCCCTGATTCCTAAGAACTTGTCAGTAATTGTTAGAAGAATCCCCGCTGGAGGAGTTGAAGCTACCAGCAAAACATGTGTTATGTAAGTACCCATGAAGCATTATATTCTTTGTGAGGGCTTTCAGTGTGTTAACTTAGTAATGGATATTAGTTTACAGAGGCATTTGGAGTGTATCTTCCTTGTTAAAGCTGCGTGGGGTAGATTTTAATAGCCCTGCTGGGACATGGGGTTCAAGCTCCCACAGTGGTGACTTTTAAGATGATTCTATTGGTTTTGTTCTTGGGGCTGATTTTTCCGAGAGCCAAGTTGTAGGTCCTGTTTCCTCTGTGGGAAGAGATTCCTTGTTATATGTATTTGTTTTTATTGCTTTTATAGTAAAGACAGATACACATTGTAGCGTAAATACATAATTTGTTCCCATCTCAGAAGAGTTTGATTCTCAGAAGAATCAGAAGAAGCTAGTATCAGTTATAAAATATCAGCAGAATGACTTGCAGAATGCATTACAGCCCAGTTATGTCACTTTTTGGTTACAATAAAAAGTTTTCAGTGAACTCTCCAATGTAGTGAAATTTCCAGTGGTAGCTGGACATTAGCAGAGAAAAGACTAGTGATAGAAAAAAGCTACCAGTAAAAGCTTGCTGATAGTTAACGTTTCTAAAAAATAACATATCAGTGGGTTTAATTTTGAAAAGACAGGTAGGACATTAAATCTTTGGAACTGATGCAATGTGGGGAGGTACTGATACAGTATACTTCATATTTACTAAATTTCATGGTCAATGATTATGTTAGGAGCTATAGTTATTGCACACCTGGGGATAATTGTAAAATTGATCAGGTGAGACATTGAAATTTATAAAGAATAGGCTTTGTTCTCCACACCCTAGAAAATAACTAGAACGTCCTGGACCATAAAGACAATGTATAGAATTGTGTTGAGAATGAGTTATTTGACAACCTGACAAAGCGATCCATCAGTTAACTTGGCAATGAAACCAACTTTTGGGTGTCCTGAAAGTGAACTGTCTTCATTATAATACTAAAAAACACACCCACCGGTCAAAAAGACCCCTGCCCGGGTTAAGACCCTTCCCCCGAGCATGCGTAGTAGTAGATGCATTAGGTAAGCTGTATTATAATTGTATGTTAATCACTAACCAATCAGTACCTAATAGGCGTGTTATGGAAAAGTACTAACTTCTGACTTTTGTGTATAAAAGGAGCATGAAAACCTACTGTTGGTGTGCTTGATTTGTGGAAAAGTCCACTGAGCACCCATGCCTGAATAAATACCATAAATACAGGCCTGAAGAAATACTTCTCGTTGTGCATTAAGGGCATAACAACCGGTAACGATTGAGTTCAGTAGTGAAAGCCCTCGAGTGTTTGGCCATGGGATTTGCCCCAAAAGCGTTCTGTTTGAAAGTACTCTAAATTAAAGCAGCCTTTTAGGGCTTCCTGCTTGCAGAGAGTATTTTGTTCAAAAAGTGCCGTTGTTTATAGGTACTGTTGCTGGGGTATTTAACAGTACAGAGATAGTAAATAGTAATAGTAATAATTCACCTTGGTTTTCAGTGGAGGTGACTATCACATTTTAAATACTGGGTTAGAGGTTGAGCATCCTGTACTTCTGATGGTTAAAACAAGAACAAACCAAAATTAGTATTGGATTTCACTTCCTGGGCATGTCAAGGCGTTCTTGGTGGACTTCAGGTGTTTTCTGCACAAGGTAAAATACGCTTTCCGATTAAGGCACTCAGATGTTTACTTCCCAGAGTCAAAGAGCACAGGTCCGTAATAGTCATGGAATGTGGTCATCTTGCGTTTTCTAAGCGTGGTCCAGGGAACTTACTTAGGGTAGAGCCTGTTTGATAAGACAGACACAAATACTGAAATTGGTCTGACTGCCTCTGGCAAAATGCAGTAGTGCAAACACTCACCACTTATTCACTACGACTTATGTCGATCTATCACATGTCAGAACCTTCTAGAATAACCATAAGGCTGCTTGTGCTTCATTTTCTTTCCTTTACTATTGATACCTGATAGTTTTCTATCATATGGGGTCTTACATGCCTGTAGGAAGTTGGATACTGTGGAAAACGTCACTTTGAAAAACAAGAGGAAAGACACCATTTTGCATATGTTTATTCTGTCAGGGAGTTTCAGATAGACCTTTTTGTTGTTTTTAATATATTGACAGCTGAAGCATGGCTTGGTCGGGGAAAAAAAAAGGTTTTCTTATGGTTTATCTTCCACACGCTGGATCAGGATCATGGCAGAGTGGCTCTTTTGGGTCTAATCCTCTTGTGTGTGCCCTTTTAAGTAGTTCAGCTGTGAGGCTTCCTCACTTAGTTTTTATTTTCCCTCTGCTGTGCCTGCCTGCCAAGGTGGGCTGCTGATCGCCACCAAGGTTTCTTGTGCCATGTAGCGATTGTTTCTTCGTTGTTTCAAAACGATGTCTTCTGGAGTAGCTGCCTTCTGAGATTTCTCTTCTAGCTCTGTAGTAGCAGAAGGAGAAGAAAACATGCCCCTTCTGATTTTTATCATTCTTCCCTTGATGAATTTCCATAGTAGTTTTATTAAAAACCTTGGGAAACATCTAACATAAATAGCATGACATTACAATGGCAGAGCCCTTTGGGCTGCTGGAAAGCACAGGGAGAAGGGGAGAGGTTTCTGCTGTGAAGTTAGTAGCGAAAGGGAGACTTGCGTTTCTGAGTTCATCCCTAGCTGTGCCGTACACTGGCAGATTGGTTGCTGATTCCCTGCAATAGAGGGTGTCTAACTCTCTGAGATCACACAGTCGATATGAAACCAAGGCCTGAAGCTACAACATCTTCAAATTTGAGTCTTCCTCACCACTCACTGCCTCCACGAGGTGTTTTAATCTCCTCTTTGGCTATTTGTCCCCTCTCCCAAGTCAACTAAACAGGAAGGTAGTATATGTGTAAATAAATCAGAAGAGATCTCATACTTCCTTTCTGATACCTTTTTAAACTCAGCCTTCTGTTTGTTAGCGTGCCTTCAACATTAGATTGAAAGTTAATTTCTGTCTTGTGTCCACTTTCCACCTCAGTGAAGGAGCTGGAATTTGGAGGTGCTCTCTGGGAGCAGCCTGAAATCTGTCACAGGGCAGGGCTGCAGCTGAGCTCTTGTGAGTGCACTCCTGCAAGTGGACCCTGACTGAGCTGTGGAAAGAATCTTGCCTTATGCCCACTTGGAACAAGAAGGGATCTGCGCTGTTGGGTTGGGTGGCTTCTTGTTGCCTTCCACATTTATCTTCTCCTAATTAATCCACAGGATCTCTTCCAGAGCTGAACAACTGGTCTTCCCATAGAGCCCTCCTCTGTCAGGAAATAACTTCCCATAGTGATGGAGTCATCTTTATAAGAGATTTTAACAAAACAGGCATCTGGAGCCTAACCGTAAGCTGTTCCAGTTAAAGATGCTCACTAACGATGAGCTAAGTGAGCACAGCTTCCCTGGAGGTGTCTGGCAACAAGGATCTCTTTCTAGTGATGCTGATGCTTTTTAGAAAGTTCTTGAAGTTTGGCAACTCCTTGAAAGGAGATTCAACCTCTTTTTCTCCCTGAAATACTTAGCACTAAGCCCAAGAGTCTGGAATTCCCTTTAACACTGAGATCATCTTTATATCAGTAAAACATCTTTTGGCAAGTGAAGCCAGGAGATGCTTGTGTGCTGTGTTTCCAGTCAGGATTTTAGCAATTTTCACAGCCTGGCTTCTCACTGCAGATACTTCAACTGTTCCCAGTGAAGCAACTGAATAATCAGGCTAGTACTGCAACAATGGAACAAAGACAATCAGAAAAGATGGTCTGCGATGAATGCTTGCAGGATATTCAGAGTATATGCCTGCTGCATACTGTGTCTGGAGACTGATTGCAGAGGGGACAGGAAGGAGAAAATTTCTAGCTGAAAGGTTGATAAATATGATAACATATTATTAGATCAAAATAATTCTAGGCAATGCCTAGCAATTAGATATCTAAAGCACCCTATTTCCCACCACCAGTGGGAGAGAGTGACCAGTATTGTGCACCCTGAGAGTTAGAAGGAGAAGCTGGCTGCCTTACTGGATGGTCCTGTCTGTCTCACAACTACAGATTCCCTTTTAACTGAGACAAGGAGAGACGGTGAATGAGGTCACAGGGAGTGAACATGTTCTCATCTAGTTCTCTTCACCTTCCTTCGTGATGATGCAGTTGGTTGTCAGGACAATTCTGAACTGCCACTTGGAGGAAATCCAAAGAATTAAAGAAGAAAAGTAACTTCTAGACCACCAAATCTACCAGCTGTGATCCTTAGGATATGTGATGTACTACTGATGGTTTGGGCCCCAAACCCCCAATGCTCTCACACTGGTGAATGCCAAAGTACTATAATGTTTGCATTCCCTGTGCAATGCATGCTGTACAAAGCAGTCTCATGGAAATGGGTGGGACCAGCCTGCAAGAACAAATGTCATTTTCAGTCCCATTTCAACAGAGATGCTCTATCATGGAAAGATGAAGGAAAGAAGAAAATAGGCCAGCAAAAGAGAGTACCCTCTTCTGTCCTCAGGACAGATTAAAAAAGCTTCAGTAACTTTCTCAAATTAATAGAACATTTCCTTTGAAATGGTCCCACCAGAGGCAGGAACAAAACAATTGTGGCTCCACTGAGAAAGACAAGATCTGATGATTGCCTGCCAATTCAACTGGCATGTGCAGAAGAGGAAGAGTAAGGTGGAGGAGAAGAAAGATGGGTGAGGAGAGGGGCAAGAAGTAATAAATCAAAGGCAGAAAGTATTTCAATGAGTTGTCATTTTAAACAGCATGATTTTGTGAATCCAACACAGAGATGTCTGCCTTTGTGGGCAGGTAGGAAAACATTTTAAGAATCCTGTCCATGTTCTTTACACTGACTATGGAAAACACGCACCTAACTTAAACAGGTTTGAGATGATGAGCTGAAATATTAAGGGCAGGAGGAGAAGTTTCTTTCTGAGTAACCTCTGAGAACTCTTATCCAAAGTATTTTTTTGTGCGGCCATAAATACACGCGTTCCTGCATTTCTGATACAAAACACGGATGTATTTGAACTGATATTGTTAATCGAGGGTGACTGAGAACAGGAGAAGAAGAATTAGTCAAAGGTTGGATGTTTTAATCATCCACAATCCCTCCTCGTTTCTTTGATTCCTCTCCTACCCATTTGCAGGTCAAATTGTGTTTCCATCACATTCATTGTTATCCCACTTAAGATTTATTTAAGCTGTTGATGCATATGACTTGTGTACTTGTGATACCTTTTGAAAATTGACTATATAAATGAGCCACAGCTTTGAATTGAAAACTGACTTGAAGTCTTGAAGACATCGAGGTAACTCAACTGTGAATCACGATGTATAATTGAACACTTTGCAGTTATTAGATATGTTTGAAAAACTCAAGTAACACTTATTCAGAATAAATCTCTGTGAAGTAATTATTGTCATTTATGAACTGCAAGATCCTAC